>NC_092243.1:55399469-55501969 GCF_036320965.1 Panulirus ornatus
ACAGTAAGAAGTTTTTGATTATACCAATTCACTTCATTTCCATAAGTGTGAGTGCAAAGTAGAAAACCTAACTTAAACTTATCAATATATCACCTTTAACTTTGCTCCCATTTATAGATGATAGATCAAGTGCGTGCCTCTGCCTTGTGAAGGAATTAAGTCACACAACTGGGATACCCAACCTGAACCCTATGGCTGGCTAAATTTTAAAGGCTAGACTTATCACCATACTGTTCTCTAAAATGGGAAATTTCTTTGACAAAACCTTTAAGGTATAGTAAAAATAAACAAATGAATAAAATAGCACTTCTGAACTAAACTTCCTTTATCTTAGAATAGGCAAGATGAGGGCATTAAAACTTTAACATCTATCTATATATCCATCTACCTACCTATTCATCTAATCCATATCCACTAGGAACTCCCCCAAGGAGGTGGCCACAGCAAAAGTCTCCATAACTAGTGAACTCCAGTGCCACTTCTTAGCCTTTAGTGCCTTACCCTTAACAGGCCAATGGTAAAGGGTAACTGCACCAGTGTTTACATAACATCCTTACCAATCTAATATCTACATAACATCTAGCCCAGAAATAACTCACATCTATAATTCATACTCTTAATCCCATACGAAAATCAATGCAGTGGTCTCACTGGTCATTTACAGATTCTAAAAACACAGATTTACCCCACTGCAGAATCTATCTCTCAGTAACAATACTCTTACTTCTTATGATTATCAGAAAAAAGGGGTAGTGAATGCACTCTGTTTCCTCTCCCACAGCACTATCACTAACCATAATGTTCGATAAGGAGGATGAGTCCACAAAATTCATCAGTTCTACACCCTCTACTTGTTATTACCTCCCCATTAGCCCCCTTCACCGATGTTCCCATTTGTTCTCTTGCCTTACACACTTTATTTTCCTCCTTCCAAAACATCTTTTTATTCTCCCTAAAATTTAATGATACTCACTCACTCCAACTCTCATTTGCCCTCTTTTTCACCTCTTGCACCTTTCTCTTGACCTCCTGCCGCTTTCTTTTATACATCTCCCAGTCATTCGTGCTACTTTCCTGCAAAAATCATTCAAACACCTCTCTCTTCTCTTTCACTAACAATCTTACTTCTTCATCCCACAACTCTCTACCCCTTCGAATCTGCCCACCCCCCAACCTTTCTCATGCCACAAGCATCTTTTGTGCAAGCCATCACTGCTTCCCTAAATACATCCCATTCCTCCTCCACTCCCCTTATGTCATTTGCTCTCACCTTTTTCCATTCTGCACTCAATCTCTCCTGGTACTTCCCCACACAAGTTCTCTTTCCAAGCTCACTTACTCTCACCACTCTCTTCACCCCAACATTCTCTCTTCTTTCCTGAAAACCTTCACAAATCTTCACCTTCACCTCCACACGATAATGATCAGACATCCCTCCAGTTGCCTCTTTCAGCACATTAACATCCAAAAGTCTCTCTTTCAAGAGCCTATCAATTAACACATAATCCGTTAACGCTCTCTGGCCATCTCTCCTACTTACGTACATATACTTATGTATATCTCTCTCTTTAAACCATGTATTCCCAATCACCAGTCCTTTTTCAGCACACAAATCTACAAGCTCTTCACCATTTCCATTTACAACACTGAACACCCTATATACACCAATTATACCCTAAACTGCCAACATTACTCACCTTTGCATTCAAATCACCCATTACTATAACCCGGTCTTGTGCATCAAAGCTGCTAACACACTCACTCAGCTGCTCCCAAAACACTTGCCTCTCATGATCTTTCTTCTCATGACCAGGTGCATAGGCACCAATAATCACCCACCTCTCTCCATCCACTTTCAGTTTTACCCATATCAATCTAGAGTTTACTTTCTTACACTATCACATACTCCCACAACTGCTTCAGGAGTAGTGCTACTCCTTCCTTTGCTCTTGTCCTCTCACCAACACCTGACTTTACTCCCAAGACATACCCAAACCACTCTTCCCCTTTATCCTTGAGCTTCGTTTCACTCAGAGCCAAAACATTCAGGTTCCTTTCCTCAAACATACTACCTAGCTCTCCTTTTTTCTCAACTTTGTTACATCCACACACATTTAAACACCCCAATCTGAGCCTTCAAGGAGGATGAGCACTCTCCGCATGACTCCTTCTTCTGTTTACCCTTTTAGAATGTTAAAATACAAGGAGGGGAGGGTTTCTAGCCCCCACTCCCATCCCCTTTAGTCACCTTCTACAACAGGCAGGGAATGCATGGGAAGTAATTTCTCCCCTATCCTAGGGGATACATAATGTATATATATAGTAAAAAGTGTGCATGTATAAAATAAGTACATGGTACATAAAGAGATGTTAGAAATCACGTCTGGGAAAAAACTGTGTGAAATGGTTTAGATGTATAAAGAACAAAATCACACCTTGAAAAGCCATAATCATTGTATACATACATAGATAATGAACAACCAAGTACCATCTATGGTCCTTCTCCATCCACTCATACCCTTCCACACCAATAGAGAGGAAAGTATAGAGCTATTTTAGGTATTTTCTTCAATAAAATATAAAATAAAGATATTCTGTAAGGGTAATTTTTTTACCCACAGCGAACATCATTTCAGGTGAATCATGCAGTTGAAAGGTTAACAGGCTTACACATAATAAGCTGCACATTTCCTGTTTGAGAGTTACATAGAGGTACATAGGTACACAGACCATGAAAATCCACAGTCCAAGCGAGGTGGTCCGGCCTTAACGTGAAGAAAAAAAAAGGAAAAACAATAGAAAAGCCCCCCCCTTGTAAGCAGTAGGAGAAAAGCATTGCAGAGCAAAGGCTCTCTCCCCATCCTCCACTCCCTCTAGCACATGCTGGCAGGAAAACAGGTGGAAAAAAATATCTTCCAGGATTAATACGGTTAAAGGAAATTTTCATAGAAAAGCCATAAGGTAGAATGAACATGAATATGTCAAGCAACCCATCACCAACAACATACATCTCTTCACTTTTTGTTATAAAAGCAATACTAAGGATAACCTTGAGGTCCAGCCTCTTGATTATCTATATTACACCTAATGTTGAAGGATGATACAGTAATTTTTAATTACTCTCTCAAAGCAAGTGACATGGGTTAATCAATGTTAGTTTGATACCACAACATGGTTAGGGAGAGATCAATGGCTGAGAAAGTAGCATAATATACCAAGTGAAAATCAAGCCTAATTTTGAAGATATTAAGGGTGTTGATCTGAGCAACATTTTCTGGGAGCTCATTCCTTGCATCAATAATGTCATTGGTAAAAAAAAATACTTTGTATAGTCTAGATCACCTCGATGACCTCTTAACTTTGAATCCATTTCCTCTCATCAGTAATGCTGGTGATAAAGAATTGTTCATTATCAACATTGTTGAATCTTAAGTATTTTGAAACATTCTATCAATCTGCCCCAGAGGCACCTCTTGCTAAAGAAGAAGAAGTTTAATTCTCACAATCTCTCCTCATATGGTTTGTTATGCAAGGAAGGAATCAATTCAATTGCTCTTTGCTGGAATGCCTCCAATTTAAGAATGTCATTACTTAAGTAAGGGATCCAAAATTGCACTACCTATTTGAAGCGTGATCTAACTAAACTTAGGTATAGTGGCAACATCACAACCTTGCTTTTGTAAATACAGTTCCTGTTTATAAATCCTAATATCCTATTTGCTTTCTTGGCAGCATCATTGCAATGCTGGGAGAATTTGAAATTACTAGGAGTGTCCTTTATCTTGTGGCCCATCAGTTCATAATCAAACTTTTTGTTTAGGTTTCCTACTTGTAACAGCAGACATTTATTGATACTAAATGGCAATTGCCATTTACTAGAGCATTCAGCAATCTTAACTAGATCCTATTGTAATCTTAGCCTATCTTCAGTTAATATGGCACTGCCAATCTTTGTCTTCTGCAAATTTGGACACTAGGTTATTTAGCTCCCACGTTATTATCGTTAATATAGATGATTATAAGCAAAGGCCCAAGTACGGATCCCTGAAAGACTCCACTAGTAACGGGTGACCACCGTGATGATTTCCCATTCATTATGACTCTCTGCTTCCTACCACGTAACTAGGCTTCTATCCAATATGCTATGCAACTAATAATCCCCAAGTCATGACTTTGTGCATCAATATAATGTGGGGGACTTTATCAAAAGCTTTCTGGAAGTCTAGAAATATTACATCTATTGTTTTTGTCTTGTTGTGGGTATTGAATGTTGTATGATAAAATTCAAGGAGGTTCGTAAGGCATGATCTTCATCTTCTAAAACCATACTGTGTATTATTGATCAGACTGTGCTGTTCCAGATAGGCTACAATTTCATCTCTAGGAATTGGCTCCAAAAGTTTACATATAACTGATGAGAGACTAACAGACAGTAGAGATACAAGATCAATGATAATGTATATATATCAAGGACACACAGAAAATAGAAACTTCTGTAAACCAATCTTTGAACAACAAAAAAGATATCAGCCACCTTATAAAGCTCAGAGAAATGCACTTTTCTCTCAAAACTTTTCAGTCTATCTATCCATCCAACTATCTATTATGATTAACTCTGTTCTCATTTCCAAGAGGTAAATCAAGTGTAGAGAGACTTGCACCTTTTAGGAAAATTAATATTGCAAAACTGTGATATCTTTACCAACCTTTATGGGTTATTCAAGGGCAGTGATTTCCAGTTCCACAAGATAGACCTCTTATGCTCCTAACATCCTACCCTGTGACTAAAAACTGTATCAAATTACTCTTTAACTTTCTGGATATCTTCTAAATGAACACACATGATGGTATACTGCTTCAATTATTTCTGCACCTTGGATATAAATGTAACATTCATGTGTGTGCTAGAAACCAAAAGTATCAAACACACTACCTTTCATGTCAAAGCTTTAAAGTTCCAGCTAACTTGAAACACAGACTGCAAATTACAAAAACAGTGTCTCGTGACAACCCTGGAAATGATTTGGGTCTAAGGTGCAAGAGAAACTTTTATCCTTCATGAATAATCTGAAGAGATGGATGTTGCATCAACATTCACGTCAGTTTCAAAGGTTTAGCCGTAGCCACCTTATGTTTTACTTGTGCTCGGTACTTTTGGATGAAAAACATGACAGACTATAATCTTAAAACGGTACCTGAAAGTATAGCATTTCTGACTTGGTGATACCTCAATAGTGACAAAAATTTTTATGAAAATAAATGTTTCCTGTACTTACAAGAATCTAAGATAACATTTCGCCACAAAACCATGTTGCTTCTCTCTTAGGTAATTTCTCCACAACAGAAAGTCATCCATTTCCTGTCTGATATTCTTTTCCAGAGCCCTACAGACCACACTGGTAAGGGAGACCCATCTGTAATTCAGTGCTTCTTCCTAATCTCCTTTCTTATAGATGGTCATAATGTTTGCCTTTTTCTACTCTCTTAGCACTCTGCCTTTCTTCAGCGACATCTTGAACAGTCTTTTAAGAGGCTTGTCCCATGAACCTGCACACACTTTCAGCAAATATACAAAGGAATACAGAGAATACCCAAAAAAAAAAAAAAAAAATTCAAACAGTACCAGACCAGTAAGTCCTTATGAGGCTCTTTGTGACAGTGTAAGATATCAGAAGCTTGCAGATTAAAATGGTAAAAGTTAAAAGGCCTCCAGATAACTCAAAGAGAATAACCTGCCAATTATCAGTGTGACTAAGGAGGCACAAATTATGTAAGTGATGGTGATATTTCATAAGGACCATGAGCCTTGCATGGGCCAGGACCATTCAGTGTTCTGTTTGTCTTTTCTAGATAAACCTCCTTCCCATTGCCATCTTACTAGTATTGGGGCTGTAGTGTCTTCCACTGTGAAAACACTTACACTCATTATTCAGTTCTTCACATACCCTTACATTATCCTCAACAATTTTTCCCTCTGAATCCCTTAACCTGAATAGCTGCATTTTAAGTGACAATTTACTTCCGATGAATTTATTAAAAAACTGGATTTTTTCTGCCTTAGCAATAATAGTGAACTTGTAGTTGTGTCTGTGTACTTTTACCTGGTACAAATCCATGTAGGTCTTTGTTTTTAAAATTGTTATTAACATTTTCTGTAACATGTCTTTTTCAACTCTTTTGTATATTCTGATTTTGTGCAACATTAGGCTGAATAATCTACATTGTTTTGGCATAAATTTAGATTCCCTTTTGTGTGCTGATGTCATACATATTTGCTAAAATCTATTTATTTATCTATCTTATTTTGCTTTGTCGCTGTCACCCGCACTAGCGAGGTAGCGCAAGGAAACAGACGAAAGAATGGCCCAACCCACTCATATACACATGTATATACATACACGTCCACACACGCAAATATACATACCTATACATCTCAACGTATACATATATATACACACACAGACATATACATATGTACACATGTACATAATTCATACTGTCTGCATTTATTCATTCCCATTGCCATCTCGCCACACATGAAATAACAACCCCCTCCCCCTCATGTGCGCAAGGTAGCGCTAGGAAAAGACAACAAAGGCCACATTCGTTCACACTCAGTCTCTAGCTGTCATGTAATAATGCACCGAAACCACAGCTCCCTTTCCACATCCAGGCCCCACAGAACTTTCCATGGTTTACCCCAGATGCTCCACATGCCCTGGGTCAATCCACTGATAGCACGTCGACCCTGGTATACCACATCGTTCCAATCCACTCTATTCCTTGCACGCCTTTCACCCTCCTGCATGTTCAGGCCTCTATCACTCAAAATCTTTTTCACTCCATCTTTCCACCTCCAATTTGGTCTCCCACTTCTCCTCGTTCCCACCACCTCTGACACATATATCCTCTTTGTCAATCTTTCCTCACTCATTCTCTCCATGTGATCAAACCATTTCAAAACACCCTCTTCTGCTCTCTCAACCACACTCTTTTTATTATCACACATCTCTCTTACCCTATTATTACTTACTTGATCAAACCACCTCACACCACATATTGTCCTCAAACATCTCATTTCCAGCACATCCACCCTCCTGCGCACAACTCTATCCATAGCCCATGCCTTGCAACCATAAAACACTGTTGGAACCACTATTCCTTCAAACACACCCATTTTTGCTTTCCGAGATAATGTTCTCGACTTCCACACATTCTTCAAGGCTCCAAGAATTTTCGCCCCCTCCCCCACCCTATGATTCACTTCCACTTCCATGGTTCCATCCACTGCCACATCCACTCCCAGATATCTAAAACACTTTACTTCCTCCAGTTTTTCTCCATTCAAACTTACCTCCCAATTGACTTGACCCTCAACCCTACTGTACCTAATAACCTTGCTCTTATTCACATTTACTCTCAACTTTCTTCTTTCACACACTTTATCAAACTCAGTCACCAGCTTCTGTAGTTTCTCACATGAATCAGCCACCAGCGCTGTATCATCAGTGAACAACAACTGACTCACTTCCCAAGCTCTCTCATCCCCAACAGACTGCATACTTGCCCCTCTTTCCAAAACTCTTGCATTCATCTCCCTAACAACCCCATCCATAAACAAATTAAACAGTTATGGAGACATAACACACCCCTGCTGCAAACCTACATTCACTGAGAACCAATCACTTTCCTCTCTTCCTACACATACACATGCCTTACATCCTCGATAAAAACTTTTCACTGCTTCTAACAACTTGCCTCCCACACCATATATTCTTAATACCTTCCACAGAGCATCTCTATCAACTCTATCATATGCCTTCTCTAGATCCATAAATGCTACATACAAATCCATTTGCTTTTCTAGGTATTTCTCACATACATTCTTCAAAGCAAACACCTGATCCACACATCCTCTACCACTTCTGAAACCACTAAAATCTATCTTTGGGTTTAAAGGGAAGTGCTATGGTCTGACATGTTTATAACCGTTTTGTATACATCATCTGGCCATATCATGCATCTTAAGGTTAGTGAGGCTACCTTCCCACACCTCAAACTAGTAACTTTTGTGCTTTCACACACATTAGTATACATATTGTGACCATGAGCATAAAATGTGTATCTGGTGGTGCATAATGCAAATTTTATTCATTCAATATTAAGGAAGATTGATTTATGAAAAAAAATGGTAATAAATAATCCTTACCACCAGAAATTTCTGATTATTGTAAGCATTTGTGCATGGCTGAATGCAAGCTGTAAGTGCTCTTTTCATCTATGAGCACCTGGAGGGTTAATCCCATTGCGCAAGAATATATAAAATCTTAATAAAGTTTTCAAGTACATCCTAGAACTTTTATGGTCACCCTCAAAATATAAAGTGGTTATCACTACTTATATCATTTCAGCTTGTGACATGTACATTCTTGGAGATTAAATAACCACTCTGTTAAGCAACATGACTTTGTGTGTGATGAGGTTTATGCTGCCTTTCATAAAGATAGGTTAAAGGCTAGAGTAATCACAATCTGATGCCATGCATGAACAAAGCATATATATATAATAAAGAATGAATACCAGTTTTCATGTTCACACTCAAAGTATTTCATGGAATCTTTTAGTGACAATGCATATGATTCCTAATCCAAACAACACTGAATCAGCTTTCAGAATAATTACATTAATATTTTTTTTTTTTCAGAAAGTTAGCAGAAAGAGGTGCAAAAGAATATAACTTACTAGAGCACATTCACTACATAATTAAAACCGTTTTGGGTCATAGCAAAAAAAAAGGATATGCATCCTAAAATGATAACACTCATCTTAAATTTATCAAGCTTTTATGAATAAAATGATAGTACAGGTACACCACCGAATTTCTGACAACTGATGGTTTAGCATCTCCTTTAGTCTAAACAAAATTACATAAGATAACTTGAAATTACCACAGCCACCAGACTAGTTTCTTGGGTGGCCACAAATGGCATGTGTCGAGAACGCTTATTCACATTCTTTACACTGCACTTGTTGGTGGTGATGCTGCAATTTTGTGAGATTCTTAGCTTATTTTGCTTAAATTTAACCCTAGCTATGGCTTCTAAGACATATGAGAGTGTCAGTCATGGTGTCAAACATAAACACCAGTCCATATCAATCCAAGATAAATCAGAACTGTTGAAAAAAAATGGACCATGGTGTTTCAGTGCAAAAGCAGTGTGATACCTACAGTATTGGTTCATCAACTGGTTATGATATAAAAAAGCAAAGGAAGAAAATATTGAAATTCTATGCAGACAGCAATTCCAAGAAGCAAATGAAGATTAAAAAAACAATGAAAGATGGTAAGAGTCCTGAGCACAATCGAGTGATGATGGAATGGTTTCGACAGCATCGGAATGATGGAGTGGACTTGTCAGGTAGCATGATAATGGACCAGGCTAAGTTGTGATTAGCTTTACAGTTCCAGTAAAAGTCTAAAATCTGCCACTTTGGGAGCAGCAGAGCTGCAGCATTCCTTGTAAGCAAAGAAATTAATAAATTTGCATTTAATTTTTGTTTAATCTTGTTTCACTAATGTACTATTGTACAAGTACCTATATTTCATTTACTTATTTAACTTGAATTTAATGTTTGTTTAATTTACATTTCTATCAGTCCAACATGGGAGATATATAATTAGTGGGTTAGAGGTGTATGGATGAATTATCATTGTGACAACAGTTGATCCAGCAAAATGGTCAATCTGGCAATGCTTTGGAACTAAGAGTGTCGGAAAATCGGTGGTGTATCTGTACCAGAAAGCTGTACTGTATGTAATATTTTATGTCGATGGGGTACAACAGAAACTAAAAGCAAATTTTGGAAAACTAAACTTAAAAGAAAAAGTCTTGATTACCCAACTTCAATGTATCATAATTTTCAAACCATCAGCTAGGATTCGTTAATCACCTGTTAAAAGTCTGGCTATCCAACTTCTGGATCCATAAACAAACCTTATGGTCCTTTGCAAGTTGGCCATCAGAGGCACTATTTCAAGCATTTTTTTATACATTTCTGGAATCACTCATTGTGTTTCTCAGAAGCTGCTCCAATCGATACTGGACTTTTATAAAAAAAAAAAGTGAGTCATCCATCTGCAATGCCAACAAAAAACATAGCAAGTATTTCCGCGTCTTATATAGTTAGCACATATAAGCTACAATGCTGCCAAATTAATCAATCTCGATTCTTTTAGTTGTATTTTTTCAATATTTCTTTAATGCAGTATTGTTGTTTATGCACCTATCAATTCCAGTTACTGTATATCCAACGTGCTGCATGTCCCAACAAGGTCAAATAACTGGACTTTCACTGTAGAACACAGCTGTCTATTCAGCTCCACATTTTAAAGGGATTTTCAGGCACTGATGGTTTGAACATAGCGTACTGTCCCAACATAATAATATCTGTCCAATAATGAGCTCTTAATAGCATCAAAGAACAATATAAGTCAAAGTGGGAAAAAGTTGATAGGAAGAAGACCGTAAAGACCATTACCTTGGGGTAAGATTGTGAGAAGAGGCAGTGAGAGTGAAGGGCAGTAGATGTGGGTGATCTGGAGCCAGGGTGTAGCGAGCAATAGTTACTTCCTGTCCCGGAAGAATCATCACACTCAACTTCTGTCCACCATCTCCACTGCCAACATCTACACCGCTACCAAATTCTACTTCAGACATTCGTGTCCCAGTGCTAAAACCTATGGATTATAATATTCTGTTAATAATTCTAACCTTCCTTAACATTAAAAGCAACAAGAATTGGATTTAGAAATTTCAAGAAGTAACTGTTATGGCACTTACATAAAAAGGAGCAAATGGACATTACCAAAACTAATTTGAGCCTATAGAAACTCCTCTGAGCTTAAAAAGGGTAAAATATGGACACTAGTGCTCCAAGCACTTGTTCAGGACTTACTCATACATTACAAAGAAATCATTAACTAAATTCTTAGAGGAGTAAATCCACTATCCCGATGTTCATATCATATAAAGTAAACCCATTCTAACAGAATAACAAGGTATGGATGAGGGGTGTGTTAAGAGGCCACTTCTGTTACATCACATTTTTTCAAGTATCATAAATTAATGAAATACTACCAATATTTGTAAAGGAATTCTATATCATCCCATTAATGATGAAGGTGTTCAGTAAAGAGTACTGAGTCAGAATGAAATAGCTCATAAATCACCAACTGGTCAAAAGTATAACTTGCAAGAGGTGCAAGCTACTCTCCCCATGTCTCATGATTCTCAATAATCTGCAGCTTTTCAGCAATGTCAAGGTATTTCCTATATGTCTTGGCACATTCAACATTGATAGCATTCTTATCTGCCATGATCCAATGCAAAAAGACAGGCCTTTATGCAACCCCCCCAGAATACTATTGTGTAGAAACACATGAATTGAGTCTGTTTATGTGTCGATCTACCCTATTCCACATCCATATAAAATTGCAAGGACAATTTGTTCCTCCAAACATACCCATCTTTACTGTCGTACATAACATTCTGTCCTTCCACACATTCTTCAGCACACCCTCCCCCACCCTATGACACTTCTGCTTCCATGGTTCCATTTGCTGCCATGTCCACCTCCAAATATCTAAAACACCAATTTTCACTTCCTCCAATTTCTCTCCATTCACACTTGCATCCCAACTAACCCATCCCTCAACCTGCTACACCTAATAATCTTGCTTTTACTCACATTCTCTCAAAACTTTCTCCTTTCACACACTCTCTTTAAACTCAGTCACCAACTTCTGCAGTTTCTCACCCAAATCAGCCACCAGTGCTGTATCATCGGCAAAACAACTGACTCCTCAGGCCTTTTCATCCCCAATGGACTACATTCTTGTCTCTCTCTCCAAAACCCTTGCATTTGACTCCCTAACCACCCTATCCATAAATAATTAAACAACCAAGGGGACATCACACACTCCTGCTGCAGTGCGACCTTCACTGGGAACCAATCACTCTCTTCTCTTCCTACTTGTACACATGCCTTACATCCTTGATAAAAACTCACCACTTCTAAAAGCTAATCTCCCACACCATATATTCTTAAGACCTTCCACAAAGCATCTCTACCAACCCTATCATATGCTTTCTCCAGATCCATAAATGCCCTCAATACCCTCCCATATAATTTACCAGGAATAATCAACAAACTTATACCTCTGAAAGTTGAACACTTACCTTTATCCCCTTTGCCTTTGTACAATGGCACTATACACACATTCTGCCAATCCTCAGACACTTCACCATGAACCATACATATATTGAATATCCTTACCAACCAGTTAACAACACAGTCGCCCCTTTTTTTAATATATTCAACAGCAATACCATCCAAACCCGCTGCCTTGCCAGCTTTCATCTTCCGCAAAGCTTTCACTACCTCTTCTCTGTTTACCAAATCATAGTCTCTGACCCTATCACCTTGCACACCACCTTGACCAAAAAACCCTATATCTGCCACTCTATCATCAAACACACTAAACAAACATTCAAATTACTCACTCCATCTCCCTCTCACTTCACCACTTCTTGTTATTACCTCCCCATTTACCCCCTTCACTGATGTTCCCATTTGTTCTCTTGTCTTACGCACTTTATTTACCACCTTCCAGAACATCTTTTTATTCTCCCTAAAATTTAATGATACTCTCTCACCCCAACTCTCAACATATATATATATATATATATATATATATATATATATATCCCTGGGGATAGGGGATTAAGAATACTTCCCACGTATTCCCTGCGTGTCGTAGAAGGCGACTAAAAGGGTAGGGAGCGGGGGGCTGGAAATCCTCCCCTCTCGTTTTTTTTTTTTTTTTTTTTTTTTTTTTTTTTTTCCAAAAGAAGGAACAGAGAATTGGGCCAGGTGAGGGTATTCCCTCAAAGGCCCAGTCCTCTGTTCTTAATGCTACCTCGCTAACGCGGGAAATGGCGAATAGTTTAAAAGAAAAAGAAAGAATATATATATATATATATATATATATATATATATATATATATATATATATTTTTTTTACTTTGCTTTGTCGCTGTCTCCCACGTTTGCGAGGTAGCACAAGGAAACAGACGAAAGAAATGGGCCAACCCACCCCCATACACAATGTATACACACACACACGTCCACACACGCAAATATACATACCTATACATCTCAATGTACACATATATATACATACACAGACACATACATATATACCCATGCACACAATTCACACTGTCTGCCCCATTCACTCCCATCGCCACCTCACCACACATGGAATACCATCCCCCTCCCCCCTCATGTGTGCGAGGTAGCACTAGGAAAAGACAACAAAGGCCCCATTCGTTCACACTCAGTCTCTAGCTGCCACGCAATAATGCCCGAAACCACAGCTCCCTTTCCACATCCAGGCCCCACACAACTTTCCATGGTTTACCCCAGACGCTTCACATGCCCTGATTCAATACACTGACAGCACGCCAACCCCGGTATACCACATCGATACAATTCACTCTATTCCTTGCCCTCCTTTCACCCTCCTGCATGTTCAGGCCCCGATCACACAAAATCTTTTTCACTCCATCTTTCCACCTCCAATTTGGTCTCCCACTTCTCCTCGTTCCCTCCACCTCCGACACATATGTCCTCTTGGTCAATCTTTCCTCACTCATTCTCTCCATGTGCCCAAACCATTTCAAAACACCCTCTTCTGCTCTCTCAACCACGCTCCTTTTATTTCCACACATCTCTCTTACCCTTACATTACTTACTCGATCAAACCACCTCACACCACACATTGTCCTCAAACATCTCATTTCCAGCACATCCACCCTCCTGCGCACAACTCTATCCATAGCCCACGCCTAGCAACCATACAACATTGTTGGAACCACTATTCCTTCAAACATACCCATTTTTGCTTTCCGAGATAATGTTCTCGACTTCCACACATTCTTCAAGGCTCCCAGGATTTTCGCCCCCTCCCCCACCCTATGATTCAATTCCGCTTTCATGGTTCCATCCGCTGCCAGATCCACTCCCAGATATCTAAAACACTTCACTTCCTCCAGTTTTTCTCCATTCAAACTCACCTCCCAATTGACTTGACCCTCAACCCTACTGTACCTAATTACCTTGCTCTTATTCACATTTACTCTTAACTTTCTTCTTTCACACACTTTACCAAACTCAGTCACCAGCTTCTGCAGTTTCTCACATGAATCAGCCACCAGCGCTGTATCATCAGCGAACAACAACTGACTCACTTCCCAAGCTCTCTCATCCACAACAGACTTCATACTTGCCCCTCTTTCCAAAACTCTTGCATTCACCTCCCTAACAACCCCATCCATAAACAAATTAAACAACCATGGAGACATCACACACCCCTGCCGCAAACCTACATTCACTGAGAACCAATCACTTTCCTCTCTTCCTACACGTACACATGCCTTACATCCTCGATAAAAACTTTTCACTGCTTCTAACAACTTGCCTCCCACACCATATATTCTTAATACCTTCCACAGAGCATCTCTATCAACTCTATCATATGCCTTCTCCAGATCCATAAATGCTACATACAAATCCATTTGCTTTTCTAAGTATTTCTCACATACATTCTTCAAAGCAAACACCTGATCCACACATCCTCTACCACTTCTGAAACCACACTGCTCTTCCCCAATCTGATGCTCTGTACATGCCTTCACCCTCTCAATCAATATCCTCCCATATATGTATATATATTATCCCTGGGGATAGGGGAGAAAGAATACTTCCCACGTATTCCCTGCGTGTCGTAGAAGGCGACTAAAAGGGGAGGGAGCGGGGGGCTGGAAATCCTCCCCTCTCGTTTTTTTTAATTTTTCAAAAGAAGGAACAGAGAATTGGGCCAGGTGAGGGTATTCCCACAAAGGCCCAGTCCTCTGTTCTTAACGCTAACTCGCTAATGCAGGAAATGGCGAATAGTTTGAATATATATATATATATATATATATATATACATATATATATATATATATATATATATATATATATATATATATATATATATATATATATATATTCTTTCATACTATTCGCCATTTCCCGCATTAGCGAGGTAGCGTTAAGAACAGAGGACTGGGCCTTTGAGGGCATATCCTCACCTGGCCCCTTCTCTGTTCCTTCTTTTGGAAAAAAAAAAAAAAAAAAAATGAGAAGGGAGAATTTCCAGCCCCCCACACTCCCTTCCCTTTTAGTCACCTTCTACGACACGCAGGAAATACGTGGGAATTATTCTTTCTCCCCTATCCCCAGGGATAAGATATATATATATTATTCATTTTATTTACTTATTTTGCTTTATCGCTGTCTCCCACGATAGCGAGGTAGCGCAAGGAAACAGACGAAAGAATGGCCCAACCCGCCCACATATACATGTATATACATACATGTCCACACACGCACAATATACATACCTATACATCTCAATGTACACATATATATTACACACACAGACATATACATATATACACATGTACATAATTCATACTGTCTGCCTTTATTTGTTCCCATCGCCACCTCGCCACATATGGAATAACAACCCCCTCCCCCCTCATGTGTGCGAGGTAGCACTAGGAAAAACACCAAAGGCCCCATTCGTTCACACTCCGTCTTTAGCTGTCATGTAATAATGCACCGAAACCACAGCTCCCTTTCTACATCCAGGCCCCACACACTTTCCATGGTTTACCCCAGACGCTTCACATGCCCTGGTTCAATCCACTGACAGCACGTCGACCCCGGTATACCACATCGTTCCAATTCACTCTATTCCTTGCACGCCTTTCACCCTCCTGCATGTTCAGGCCCCGATCAATCAAAATCTTTTTCACTCCATCTTTCCACCTCCAATTTGGTCTCCCACTCCTCCTCATTCCCTTCACCTCTGACACATATATCCTCTTGGTCAATCTTTCCCCACTCATTCTCTCCATGTGACCAAACCATTTCAAAACACCCTCCCCCACTCTCCCAACCACACTCTTTTTATTTCCACACATCTCTCTCACCCTTACATTACTTACTCGATCAAACCACCTCACACCACATACTGTCTTCAAACATCTCATTTCCAGCACATCCACCCTCCTGCTCACAACTCTATCCATAGCCCATGCCTCGCAACTATACAAAATTGTTGGAACCACTATTCCTTCAAACATACCCATTTTTGCTATCCGAGATAATGTTCTCGACTTCCAAACATTCCTCAAGGCTCCCAGAATTTTCGCCCCCTCCCCCACCCTATGATTCAATTCCGCTTCCATGGTTCCATCCGCTGCCAGATCCACTCCCAGATATCTAAAACACTTCACCTCCTCCAGCTTTTCTCCATTCAAACTTACCTCCCAATTGACTTGACCCTCAACCCTACTGTACCTAAAAACCTTGCTCTTATTCACATTCACTCTTAACTTTCTTCTTTCACACACTTTACCAAACTCAGACACCAGCTTCTGCAGTTTCTTACATGAATCAGCCACCAGCACTGTATCATCAGTGAACAACAACTGACTCACTTCCCAAGCTCTCTCATCCACAACAGACTGCATACTTGCCCCTCTTTCCAAAACTCTTGCATTCACCTCCCTAACAACCCCATCCATAAACAAATTAAACAACCATGGAGACATCACACACCCCTGCCGCAAACCTACATTCACTGAGAACCAATCACTTTCCTCTCTTCCTACACGTACACATGCCTTACATCCTTGATAAAAACTTTTCACTGCTTCTAACAACTTGCCTCCCACACCATATATTCTTAATACCTTCCACAGAGCATCTCTATCAACTCTATCATATGCCTTCTCCAGATCCATAAATGCTACATACAAATCCATTTGTTTTTCTAAGTATTTCTCGCATACATTCTTCAAAGCAAACACCTGATCCACACATCCTCTACCACTTCTGAAACCACACTGCTCTTCCCCAATCTGATGCTCTGTACATGCCTTCACCCTCTCAATCAACACCCCCCATATAACTTACAAGGAACACTCAACAAACTTATACCTCTGCAACTTGAGCACCCACTCTTATCCCCTTTGCCTTTGTACAATGGCACTATGCAAGCATTCCGCCAATCCTCAGGCACCTCACCATGAATCATTTTTTTTTTTTTTTCATACTATCCACCATTTCCCGCGACAGTGAGGTAGCGTTAAGAACAGAGGACTGGGCCTTTGAGGAAATATCCTCACCTGGCCCTCTTCTCTGTTCCTTCTTTTGGAAAATTAAAAAAAAGAAAAAAAAAAACGAGAGGGGAGGATTTCCAGCCCCCCGCTCCCTTCCCTTTTAGTCGCCTTCTACGACACGCAGGGAATACGTGGGAAGTATTCTTTCTCCCCTATCCCCAGGGAAACCATGAATCATACATACATTAAATAACCTTACCAACCAGTCAACAATACAGTCATCCCCTTTTTTAATAAATTCCACTGCAGTGCCATCCAAACCCGCTGCTTTGCCGGCTTTCATCTTCCGTAAAGCTTTTACTGCCTCTTCTCTATTTACCAAATCATTTTCCCTAACCCTTTCACTTTGCACACCACCTCGACCAAGACACCTCACATCTGCCACTCTATCATCAAACACATTCAACAAACCTTCAAAATACTCTCTCCATCTCCTTCTCACATCACCATTACTTGTTATCACCTCCCCATTAGCCCCCTTCACTGAAGTTCCCATTTGCTCCCTTGTCTTACGCACTTTATTTACCTCCTTCCAAAACATCTTTTTATTCTCCCTGAAATTTAATGATACTCTCTCACCCCAACTCTCATTTGCCCTCTTTTTCATCTCTTGCACCTTTCTCTTGACCTCCTGCCTCTTTCTTTTATACCTCTCCCACTCATTTGCATATATACATATATATATATATATATATATATATATATATATATATATATATATATATATATATATATTTTTTTTTTTTTTTTTTTTTTTTTTTATACTTTGTCGCTGTCTCCCGCGTTTGCGAGGTAGCGCAAGGAAACAGACGAAAGAAATGGCCCAACCCCCCCCATACACATGTACATACACACGTCCACACACGCAAATATACATACCTACACAGCTTTCCATGGTTTACCCCAGACGCTTCACATGCCTTGCTTCAATCCACTGACAGCACGTCAACCCCTGTATACCACATGACTCCAATTCACTCTATTTCTTGCCCTCCTTTCACCCTCCTGCATGTTCAGGCCCCGATCACACAAAATCTTCTTCACTCCATCTTTCCACCTCCAATTTGGTCTCCCTCTTCTCCTCGTTCCCTCCACCTCCGACACATATATCCTCTTGGTCAATCTCTCCTCACTCATTCTCTCCATGTGCCCAAACCATTTCAAAACACCCTCTTCTGCTCTCTCAACCACGCTCTTTTTATTTCCACACATCTCTCTTACCCTTACGTTACTTACTCGATCAAACCACCTCACACCACACATTGTCCTCAAACATCTCATTTCCAGCACATCCATCCTCCTGCGCACATCTCTATCCATAGCCCACGCCTCGCAACCATACAACATTGTTGGAACCACTATTCCCTCAAACATACCCATTTTTGCTTTCCGAGATAATGTTCTCGACTTCCACACATTTTTCAAGGCTCCCAAAATTTTCGCCCCCTCCCCCACCCTATGATCCACTTCCGCTTCCATGGTTCCGTCCGCTGACAGATCCACTCCCAGATATCTAAAACACTTCACTTCCTCCAGTTTTTCTCCATTCAAACTCACCTCCCAATTGACTTGACCCTCACCCCTACTGTACCTAATAACCTTGCTCTTATTCACATTTACTCTCAACTTTCTTCTTCCACACACTTTACCAAACTCAGTCACCAGCTTCTGCAGTTTCTCACATGAATCAGCCACCAGCGCTGTATCATCAGCGAACAACAACTGACTCACTTCCCAAGCTCTCTCATCCCCAACAGACTTCATACTTGCCCCTCTTTCCAGGACTCTTGCATTTACCTCCCTAACAACCCCATCCATAAACAAATTAAACAACCATGGAGACATCACACACCCCTGCCGCAAACCTACATTCACTGAGAACCAATCACTTTCCTCTCTTCCTACACGTACACATGCCTTACATCCTCGATAAAAACTTTTCACTGCTTCTAACAACTTGCCTCCCACACCATATATTCTTAATACCTTCCACAGAGCATCTCTATCAACTCTATCATATGCCTTCTCCAGATCCATAAATGCTACATACAAATCCATTTGCTTTTCTAAGTATTTCTCACATACACTCTTCAAAGCAAACACCTGATCCACACATCCTCTACCACTTCTGAAACCGCACTGCTCTTCCCCAATCTGATGCTCTGTACATGCCTTCACATACATATATATATATATATATATATATATATATATATATATATATATATATATATATATATATATATATATGGATATATATATGTTCCTATGAGCCTATGGGGAAAATGAAACACGAAAAGTTCCCAAGTGCTCTTTCGTGTAATAATCACATCATCAGGGGAGACACAAGAGAGAAATATAACAGTCAGTTGATATACATCAAAGAGATGAAGCTAGGATGTCATTTGGTAAACATGTGATTGTCCAAAACATACAACGAGCGTTCATGAATATGTGTGTATATATGTGTGTGAAGATATGTAGAGGTTTTCAGCAAAGAAGAGAGAATGTTGGGGTGAAGAGAGTGGTGAGAGTAAGAGAGCTTGGAATGGAGACTTGTGGGATAGGGGAGAAAGAATACTTCCCACGCATTCCTCACGTGTCGTAGAAGGTGACTAAAGGGGATGGGAGCGGGGGGCTAGAAACCCTCCCCTCCTTGTATTTTAATTTTCTAAAAGGGGAAACAGAAGGAGTCACGTGGGGAGTGCTCATCCTCCTTGAAGGCTCAGATTGGGGTGTCTAAATGTGTGTGGATGTAACCAAGATGAGAAAATAGGAGAGATAGGTAGTATGTTTGAGGAAAGGAACCTGGACGTTTTGGCTCTGAGTGAAACGAAGTTCAAGGGTAAAGGGGAAGAGTAGTTTGGGAATGTCTTGGGAGTAAAGTCAGGGGTTAGTGAAAGGAAGAGAACAAGGGAAGGAGTAGCACTACTCCTGAAACTGGAGTGGTGGGAGTATGTGACAGAGTGTAAGAAAGTAAACTCTAGATTGATATGAGTAAAACTGAAACTTGATGGAGAGAGATGGGTGATTATCAGTGCATATGCACCTGGGCATGAGAAGAAAGATCATGAGAGGCAAGTGTTCTGGGAGCAGCTGAATGAGTGTGTTAGTGGTTTTGATGCACGAGACCAGGGTTATAGTGATGGGTGATTTGAATGCAAAGTTGAGTAATGTGGCAGTTGAGGGAATAATTGGCATAAATGGGGTGTTCAGTGTTGTAAATGGAAATGGTGAAGAGCTTGTAGATTTATGTGCTGGAAAAGGACTGGTGATTGGGAATACCCGGTTTAAAAAGAGAGATATACATAAATATACATATGTAAGTAGGAGAGATGGCCAGAGAGCGTTACTGGATTATGTGTTAATTGATAGGCGCACGAAAGAGAGACTTTTGGATGCTAATGTGCTGAGAGGTGCAACTGGAGGGATGTCCAATCATTATCCTGTGGAGGTGAAGGTGAAGATTTGTAGAAGTTTTTAGAAAAGAAGAGAGAATGTTGGGGTGAAGAGAATGGTGAGAGTAAGTGAGCTTGGGAAGGAGACTTGTGTGAGGAAGTACCACAGGAGACTGAGTACAGAATGGAAAAAGGTGAGAACAAAGGATGTAAGGGGAGTGGGGGAGGAATGGGAGGTATTTAGGGAAGCAGTGATGGCTTGCGCAAAAGATGCTTGTGGCATGAGAAGCGTGGGAGGTGGGCAGATTAGAAAGGGTAGTGAGTGGTGGGATGAAGAAGTAAGACTATTAGTGAAAGGGAAGGGAGAGGCTTTTAGACTAGTTTTGCAGGAAAATAGTGCAAATGAGAGGGAGATGTATAAAAGAAAGAGGCAGAAGGTCATGAGAAAGGTGCAAGAGGTGAAAAAAAGGGCAAATGAGAGTTGGGGTGAGAGAGTATCATTAAATTTTAGGGAGAATAAAAAGATATTTTGGAAGGAGGTAAATAAAGTGCGTAAGACAAGAGAACAAATGGGAACATCGGTGAAGGGGGCTCACGGGGGTGTGATAACAAGTAGTGGTGACGTGAGAAGAAGATGGAATGAGTATTTTGAAGGTTTGTTGAATGTGTTTGATGATAGAGTGGCAGATATAGGGTGTTTTGGAAGAGGTGGTGTGTGAAGTGAGAGGGTTAGGAGAATGATTTTGTAAACAGAGAGGAGGTAGTAAAGGCTTTGTGGAAAATGAAAGCCGGCAAAGCAGTGGGTTTGGATGGTATTGCAGTGGAATTTTTGAAAAAGGGGTGACTGTGTTGTTGATTGGTTGGTAAGGATATCTAATGTATGTATGACTCATGGTGAGGTGCCTGAGGATTGCCGGAATTCATGCATAGTGCGACTGTATAAAGGCAAAGGGGATAAAGGTGAGTGCTCAAATTACAGAGGTATAAGTTTGTTGAGTATTCCTGGGAAATTATATGGGAGGGTATTGATTGAGAGGGTCAAAGCATGTACAGAACATCAGATTGGGGAAGAGCAGTGTGGTTTCAGAATGTGTGAGAAATACTTAGAAAAACAAATGGATTTGTATGTAGCAATTATGGATCTGGAGAAGGCATATGATAGAGTTGATAGAGGTGCTCTGTAGAAGGTATTAAGAATATATGGTGTGGGAGGCAAGTTGTTAGAAGTAGTGAAAAGTTTTTATCAAGGATGTAAGGCATGCGTGCGAGTGGGAAGAGAGGAAAGTGATTGGTTCTCAGTGAATGTCTGTTTGCGGCAGTGCTGCGTGATGTCTCCATGGTTGTTCAATGTGTTTATGGATGGGGTTGTTAGGGAGGTGAATGCAAGTGGTTTGGAGAAAGGGGCAAGTATGCAGTCTGTTGTGGATGAGAGAGCTTGGGAAGTGAGTCAGTTGTTGTTCACTGATGATACAGCGCTGATGGCTGATTCAGGTGATAAACTGCAGAAGCTGGTGGCTGAGTTTGGTAAAGTGTGTGAAACAAGAAAACTTAGAGTAAATGTGAATAAGAGCAAGGTTAATAGGTACAGCAGGGTTGAGGGACAAGTCAATTGGGAGGTAAGTTTGAATGGAGAAAAACTGGAGGAAGTGAAGTGTTTTAAATATCTGGGAGTGAATTTGGCAGCAGATGGAACCATAGAAGGAGAAGTGAGTCACAGGGTGGGGGAGGGGGCGAAAGTCCTGGGAGCGCTGAAAAATGTGTGGAAGGCAAGACCATTATCTCGGAAAGCAAAAATGGGTATGTTTGAAGGAATAGTGGTTCCAACAATGTTATATGGTTGTGAGGCCTGGGCTATTGATAGAGTTGTGCAGAGGAGGGTGGATGTGTTGGAAATGAGATGTCTGAGGACAATATGTAGTGTGAGGTGGTTTGATCGAGTAAGTAATGAAAGGGTAAGAAAGATGTGTGGAAATAAAAAGAGTGTGGTTGAGAGAGCAGAAGATGGTGTTTTGAAACAGTTTGGTCACATGGAGAGAATGAGTGAAGAGAGATTGACAAAGAGGATATATGTGTCAGAGGTGGAGGGAACGAGGAGAAGTGGGAGACCAAATTGGAAGTGGAAAGATGGAGTGAAAAAGATTTTGAGTGATCGGGGCCTGAACATGCAGGAGGGTGAAAGGCGTGCAAGGAATAGAGTGAATTGGAATGATGTGGTATACTGGGGTCGATGTGCTGTTAATGGATTGAACCAGGGCAAGTGAAGCGTCTGGGGTAAACCATAGAAAGTTTCGTGGGGCCTGGATGGGGAAAGGGAGCTGTGGTTTTGGTGCATTATACATGACAGCTAGAGACTGAGTGTGAACAAAGGTGGCCTTTGTTGTCTTTTCCTAGCGCAACCTCGCGCGCATGCGGGGGGAGGGAGTTGTCATTTCATGTTTGGCAGGGTGGCGACGGGAATGAATAAAGGCAGACAGTATGGATTATGTACATGTGTATATATGTATATGTCTGTGTATGTATATATATGTATACATTGAAATATATAGGTATGTATACATGCGTGCATGGACGTGTAAGTATATACATGTGTATGTGGGCGGGTTGGGCCATTCTTTCATCTGTTTCCTTGCACTACCTTGCTGAAGCGAGAGACAGCGACAAAGTATAATAAATATATATAATATGTGTGTATATGAGTGAGTGGGCCACTCTTTGTCTATTTCCTGGCACTACCTCACCGATGCAGGAAATGACTATCAAGTTTAAAATTATGATAAAATGTTTACAAAAGGTTTTCTGGATTTTTGTTTTTAATATACCTTCAGGCTATTTTTTTCCTGTATGAATGTATCCCCAGTCACATCAGAATCTATTCAGAAAACAGGTTTCACTTACCAGAATTTCACTTAACCAACCTTTCAGGAACATATTTAGTCTGTCAAGTGGATGATAGGTGTAATACCATCCTCAGAAAAAACTGCAAGAAAATGAGACCTTTAACAAAGAAATATCACATATTTTTCACTGGCAATACCTTCTTGTGGAGTAGTTGAGAGTCGTGTGTTTAGTGTGAGAGAAAGAACTGGGTTGCCTGGAAGAAAGCAACGGGCAAGAATGGAACCAGTAACCTCAGCTCGGATCACAGTACCTCCAGACGCTACAGATGCCCACACTTTTTCAACTACATCCACATACAACTGTAAGTAACATCACCATCATCAAAAGTGATAAAGCAGAATGAATACTTTGAATTATGTGGACAAGAAATTATTGAGAAGTTAGATTAAGAGAAAGACCACAACAAGAAAAAGGTAAATCTTATGCTACTGAAAAGAAAACCTTAAATCTAAACTCAATAACAGGTTAAAACTATGTGCTGGTTGGGGAAATGAAGGTAAGAGAGAGAGAGTTAATGATGACAAGCTGAGAGAAATTCTTGTCCAAAATTTTGCACAAAATACATAACTTTATTAGTTACATTATTACATTACATATTAATTACAAAAGTAAAGATGCATGGATAAATCAGTATGGAAATGTTATTATTCAACACTGAAGCTTTCTTTAGCTTTAATTTGATGTCACAACATCTTGACACCATTGATTACTGATCACAAATCTGCCATGTCTGATATGCATGGAAAGTTTTTTGATTTCTGTATGGTATGTTAGGCATGATCAATTCAAGGGTATTTGCTTTTGCTGTGTTACATCTGGTTCAACAGAACCTTTACAGGTACATTTTTCACTTCAGCCACGATCATGACATACATATATGGAGTTAAAAGTTGACCAAGCTCATCTTATGTATTCTTTGTGTAGATTTCATTTTCTCTAAACAAAACCTGCAACTAGCAAAAATAAGTCTGATTTGTTGATAACTATGGCTGCAATTCTTTTTCTTTTCTTTTCATATTTGATCGCTGTTTCCTGTCTTAGCAAGGTGACATCAAGAACAGACAAAGAAAGGCCACACCTGCTCTCATCCATTCTCTAGCAGTCATGTGTAATGCACCAAAACCACAGCTCCCTATCCACATCCAGGAAATGCAGACCTTTCCATGGCTTTCCCTTGATGCTTCACATACCCTGGTTCAGTCCATTAATAGCACACTGACCCCAGTATACCACATTGCTCCAATTCATTCTATTCCATGCAAGCATTTCATCCTCAAGCATATCCAGGCCTTGACCACTCAAAATTTTCACTCCATCTTCCATCTCCAATTTGCTTTCCCCATTCTCTTTGTTCCTTCCACTTCTGACACTTATATTCTCTTATCAGCTTCTTTTCACTCATTCTCTCCATATGTCCAACCATCTTAGCACACCCCCTTCTGCCCTCTCAAAATATTACCTACTCTATCAAACCACCTCATCACTTACGGTCCTCAAACATTTCATTTCCAAAATATCCATGTTCCTCCACACAACCTTATCTACAGCCCATGCCTAGCATCCATATAATATTGTTAGGAATAACATTCCTTCAAACATCTCCATTTTTGCCCTTCCAGATAAAGTTTTCTCTTTCCACACATTCTTCAGTGTTCCCCAAGCCTTTGGCCCCTACCCCACCTTATGACTCACTTCTGCTTCCATGGTTCCATTCACTGGAAAGTCCACTCCCAGATATGCAACATACTTCACTTCCTCCAATTTTTCTTTATTTGAACTCACATCCTCACTAACTTGCCCCTAAACCCTGCTAAACCTAATATCCGTGCTTTAATTCACATTCACTCGCAACTTTTTCCTTTCACATGATCTTCCACACTAAGTCACCAACTTATGCAGTTTCTCACTTGAACCTGCCACCAGTGCTGTATTATCAGCAAACAGCAACTGACTCACCTTCCAGGCCCTCTCATTCTCCACAGACTACATACTCAACCCTCTCTCCAAAACTCTCCCATTTACCTCCCTACCAAAACATCCATAAACAAACTGAACAACCATGATGATATCACACATCCCTGATATCACACATACATTTACTCTCCTTTCATCCTCATCATACAAGCCTTACACCCTTGATGAAAATATCTCACTGCTTCTAGCAACTTTCCTAGTTTGGTTGCTATTCTAATAAACTACTGATTCATGGACTCACATTCAGTTTCTAAGTTTTATGCGGACAATTCATGACAATGGGCTTATGAAAGGAAGAGCATCTCATTAGTAGTTTCTATTTCATGGAGAGACCCAAGAATCTCAGGGACTGCAACATCTGTATGATTAATATGTCTGGATATAACAATGAAAAGAAAAGGCAAACAAAGAATTTCCCAATCTTCCCTGCACTATGCAACCTGCATTACTTTCAAGTAAGACTCCTGTACCAGAAATACCTGTAACTTTTGAGAAATCTTCCATACTCAGATAATAAATTTGAAAGTGGGACTTCATCACAGATAATGATGTTAATGACTGACCTAGTAAAAACAAGTGCCAATGTTAATCATCAGGTTGGCTTTAACAATTGGTGCAATATTATAGCACTCTGCCTTCATGAGGTAACACCATGAGTGAAAATTCACCTTTGGTGAGTCTGTATCAATGCAGGAACAAGGCAGGAACTCCTAGAAAAAAACCCTGAATTAGCTCTAGAACCCTTTCAGGAAGGGAGTCCTACGGCAAGTATAAATTCTAAAGAGAACTTCAGTCAGTATGAAAGCTACTACTCTTAAGTACTGAACCAAGGCATATGAAGCACTAAAACAATGATATGGTCAGTGAGGCCTGGTTGTGAACAGGGTACTGTGGTTTCAGTGCATTACTCATGCCAACTAGAAAACCAGTGCCCTGTGGTTTCAGTGCATTACTCATGCCAACTAGAAAACCAATGTGAGTGAATGAAACCTTTTATTCATCTGTTCATGGCACTTCCTTGCTTCCATGGGAAACAATTAACAAGTATGAAAGAAAATAGATTTATATCAAGAGAAAGTAATTGGTAATGAAGACAGAGATCCCTTGTAAAAAATGTAAAGAATATCTAGTGTAGGAGGAAAGGTACCAGAATCAGAGGAGTTTCCATTAAGAGAGTAAGGCATGTGTGCAAGTAGGAAGAGAGAAGGCCAAATGGTTCCAGGTAGGTCTGTATCAGGGGTGGGTAATGTCTTCATGGCTATCCAACCTGTTTATGAATGGGATTTTCAGTATGGCAAATGTGAGGGTCTTGGACAGAGGGGCAGGTCAGCAGTCTGCTCGGGGTGGAGGTCCTGGGAGATAAGTCACTTGTTTGCTGATGACATGGATCTGGAGGTAGATTTAAGTGACCACAGGAAATAATTCCTGAGTTTGACGGAATTTGTGAAAGAAGAAAGTTTGGAGTTAATGTGAATAAGAGTAAGGTTTTTTGGGGTTCACCAGTTTTGGAGACTTTTGCCAAGGCCATCCCCTTAAGAGAGTTCTCAGAAGACAAGGCATAAGAGATATGGATAAATACAGGGACAGATGGTTATGTTTTGTAGTAGAGAGAGGCTGGATGGTTGAAGTGTGAATCTGAATGTTATAAACCAGGGAAAGTGAAAAATTTTTGATACTTTGGACTGGATATGACAGTGAATTGAACCACGAGAACTAAAACAAGCCATAGGGTAACTGAGGGAAGAAAGGTCCTGGGTGCATTGAAAAGTGTGTGGTAAAGGAAAGATCTCTGTTTGTGAGGATAAAGATAGGCTTGACAAGATGGTTGTTCTGACAGCGTTGTATAGATGGGAAGGTTGAACCCTAGATAAAAAATAAAATGTCTAAGGACAATGCTGGTGTGAGGAGGGTATATTGTATAGAAAATAATAGAGTAAAAAAAAAAGTTTGGTATAAAGAGAAATATGTATGAGAGTGGTGAAGAGGACATGCTGAAATGGTCTGGACATAAGGAGAGGATCAGAACAGCAAGGATGATTAAAGGGGTATGCATGTCGGAAGAAAATGGAACAAAAAAGAGAAAAATTGAGATGGTGGTAGGCAGATGGTGGTCAGGACAGTGTCAGAGATGCTTTGAGACATCCTGAACATGCAGGAGGATTTGAGGTATGCATGGGATATAGTAAAATGGAGTGGTGTGAATGGGCTGAGCCAAAGCATATGAAGCAGTCATAGGAAGCAATGAAAAGGTTTGTGGAGTTAGCTATGGATATGGTGGCTCTGGTTTGGTGCATTACACATAACAGTTAGAAAACTGGTGGGAACAAATGAGGCAATGCTTCATATGTATATGGGCTATCTAGCTATGTAGAAAATGGCAAAGTATGAGAAAAATAAAAATGTACAAATGAATATGACATCATCAATGTATAGCAACATGCACTGGCTGCATGGCATAAAATCATTTGCCATAGTGACTGCCCACTATTGCTACATACAGTTTTTAGGACTTTTAGATTTCTTTTGTCTATACCATTATATCTATTTTTTTCAAAGACACCATAAATTCAAAACGATGTATGTACATCAGGATAGTGTATAGTGGGGAATACCTGTTGCTAATTAACTTTCCTAAATATATATAAAAAAAAAATCATAAACATCATGAACAACAACAGCCACTATTCGTGAATGTGGATCATCTTCATTCCAAACAACCAAATTACTAATTGAAATAATCTTAATTACTCTATCAAAATAATATGGGAGTACAAGACTGATATTTACAGAATACACTGAAACTTGCCTCAACATTACAAGATAAAGTGGACTGCCTCTAAAAAGGCAACTACATACCTCTCTTTTGCCAGTGTCCACAGCAAATGCAGACTGCTGAGCAGCAGTACTGGGTGCAGATTTTTCCAGCCCAAACTGTAAAAATTGTGCTACACTTCCAGATAAGGCTGAAGATAAATGAATATTGAACATACATTTTGTTTAATCAAACAATTCTTACTTCTAAACCATAAGGCACTTAGAACACTTCTCTCTGAATGCTTTAGTAACTACATATATTTGTCAACAATACAGTCACCCCCTTTTTTAATAAAAGGGGGTGACTGTATTGTTGACAAATATATGTAGGTGCCTGAGGATTGGCGGAATGCGTGCATAGTGCCATTGTACAAAGGCAAAGGGGATAAGAGTGAGTGCTCAAATTACAGAGGTATAAGTTTGTTGAGTATTCCTGGTAAATTATATGGGAGGGTGTTGATTGAGAGGGTGAAGGCATGTACAGAGCATCAGATTGGGGAAGAGCAGTGCGGTTTCAGAAGTGGTAGAGGATGTGTGGATCAGGTGTTTGCTTTGAAGAATGTATGTGAGAAATACTTAGAAAAGCAAATGGATTTGTATGTAGCATTTATGGATCTGGAGAAGGCATATGATAGAGTTGATAGAGAAGCTCTGTGGAAGGTATTAAGAATATATGGTGTGGGAGGCAAGTTGTTAGAAGCAGTGAAAAGTTTTTATCGAGGATGTAAGGCATGTGTACGTGTAGGAAGAGAGGAAAGTGATTGGTTCTCAGTGAATGTAGGTTTGCGGCAGGGGTGTGTGATGTCTCCATGGTTGTTTAATTTGTTTATGGATGGGGTTGTTAGGGAGGTAAATGCAAGAGTTTTGGAAAGAGGGGCAAGTATGAAGTCTGTTGGGGATGAGAGAGCTTGGGAAGTGAGTCAGTTGTTGTTCGCTGATGATGCAGCGCTGGTGGCTGATTCATGTGAGAAACTGCAGAAGCTGGTGACTGAGTTTGGTAAAGTGTGTGGAAGAAGAAAGTTAAGAGTAAATGTGAATAAGAGCAAGGTTATTAGGTACAGTAGGGTTGAGGGTCAAGTCAATTGGGAGGTGAGTTTGAATGGAGAAAAACTGGAGGAAGTGAAGTGTTTTAGATATCTGGGAGTGGATCTGTCAGCGGATGGAACCATGGAAGCGGAAGTGGATCATAGGGTGGGGGAGGGGGCGGAAATTTTGGGAGCCTTGAAAAATGTGTGGAAGTCGAGAACATTATCTCGGAAAGCAAAAATGGGTATGTTTGAAGGAATAGTGGTTCCAACAATGTTGTATGGTTGCGAGGCGTGGGCTATGAATAGAGTTGTGCGCAGGAGGATGGATGTGCTGGAAATGAGATGTTTGAGGACAATGTGTGGTGTGAGGTGGTTTGATCGAGTGAGTAACGTAAGGGTAAGAGAGATGTGTGGAAATAAAAAGAGCGTGGTTGAGAGAGCAGAAGAGGGTGTTTTGAAATGGTTTGGGCACATGGAGAGAATGAGTGAGGAAAGATTGACCAAGAGGATATATGTGTCGGAGGTGGAGGGAACGAGGAGAAGAGGGAGACCAAATTGGAGGTGGAAAGATGGAGTGAAAAAGATTTTGTGTGATCGGGGCCTGAACATGCAGGAGGGTGAAAGGAGGGCAAGGAATAGAGTGAATTGGAGCGATGTGGTATACAGGGGTTGACGTGCTGTCAGTGGATTGAATCAAGGCATGTGAAGCGTCTGGGGTAAACCATGGAAAGCTGTGTGGGTATGTATATTTGCGTGTGTGGACGTGTGTATGTACATGTGTATGGGGGGGGGGGGTTGGGCCATTTCTTTCGTCTGTTTCCTTGCGCTACCTCGCAAACGCGGGAGACAGCGACAAAGTATAAAAAAAAAAAAAAAAAAAAAATATTTGTACTCGTTATATATAAATTTTACTATCAGCACAACTATCCATTTATGGGAAGTGAGTAAAACAGATGACTGTAAATGTTAAATGAAGCATATATGGAAATGTAATCTATTTAAATATATAAATATCAATGCCTTTTACTTTCCCATTATATGAGATTACAGGTTCTACATTTATCATTATCATCATTACAGTATCATAATTATCCAAAGACCCTTTTCTGAAACAGTCCTGGTGTTACCCCAGGAATCCTTTTCCAAGAGCTGCTGCAGCTCCAAGCCTGTACTATACTCAGCAGAAGGTAAAGAATGGACTCCTTTGAAGAGAGAAGTATTTTGATGAGACTGTACCCTGTTTTGTCTACTGAACATAATACAGCCTCGTCAAAGGTGACTTTTCATTCCTGATGTAACCTTATGCAAGCAAAGCCTGTAACACTAGTTCCACCTTTACATACAATCAATTATACTCAACTCCTAGCTAGCACTATAAATGATGAAGAAACTTCATAATCTAGAACAGGTTTACAGAAAGAGATAATCATTGATCCCAAGTCCCATAATGTTGCAGATAAAATTTGAAGGGCAACTATGAGCATGAACAAAGGTATAATAAGGTAAGTTAACATATTGTGAACAAAAATTTTTTGTTGAAAGTATACTGCAGAATATGTTCAATGGAAAAATTAAATATATGAAATAAAATTTTTTCTTGTTGGAAAGGTGGTTTAATATTATAAACCTCAGTTACAACTCTTATTTGTATACAACAGTAAAAATATTTTCACTGAATGACACCATACTGCAGTGGCGTATTGAACTACTGAGTTATGATATACATATGTTTGTACAAACTCAATGGCTTTTCACTGCAGTTACTGGTATCTTTTCAAACCCAGAAAGATCTGGAGATATTTCTTATCCTTAAATTCTCGACCTTAACCACAATGAAATGTTTGCAAATTATAATGAAGTACAGCTCAGCTTGATTATTTGAGCTTGCCAATACTTGCAGTTCATTCATAACCTAATGTTACTCTAATACTAAACATTAAATATAGGTAATTACAAAGGCTCTCTTATATTCTAAAATAATCTGTCAATCTAACCATCTATCAACATTCCTCCATTCTAAATTTCATTAGCTGGTTCAGGTACATACAACCTTCGAATATCACTCATATACATTCTCAACCCATGTCCAGCATGTGAATGTAAAACATGGACTTCAACATACATGATGCTTCATACTTTTTCACATAATACAGTCAGCTGATTCATCAAGTGAGATGAATACCTTTATTTACAACACTTCCAAACAAAATGTAATTCCACTGTATTCAATTCTTAATCATTCTATCAGCATTTTCACAAAAAATATCCAAAGCCTCATCTCCTATCTTCCCTGACTTATATCCACTGAAGTTTCACATCCATAACTCTGCACTGGGAAAACAACTCCTTCATGCAAAATTCTTGCCAACTCTTCACTCAAACTTCTCTCAGTCACCAGAGCTTTCAGGCCATCCCCAGTTTCACCAGCTTTTCTCTAATGAATAAATCTACTTTCAACTTCAGCTTACCCACTACCAACCTTACTAAACTGTACTCCTAAATATCAAGGCTTATCCACAACTTCCAGTTCATCAGCAAGCAAACTGAATGTATATTCTGATCTACCCCTCTCAAAAACTACATGAATTTCCTTCACTTTCAAATTCACTATCCCCTTCCAAGTTACATAATTGAACCAACTGACCAATCTATCCAAATCTTTCTTTGGTTTAGCAACCAACTCAGGATGAGCCACACACAACAACTTCTATTCTCCATAGTTAAACATTACAAGACAATCACCCATTCTTGCTTTCATCTTATGCAATGCTCCATTCCATAAAAGCATTAAAACATAATGACATTATACAACTTTGACACATTCCCACATGTATTTCAAACAAGTAGTCACATTATTATATTTCTTTTTATCATACTTAATCACTGTTTCCCGCATCAGTGAGGTAGCACTAGGAAACAGATGAAGCATGGCCCATCCACTCATATACACATATACACACATAAACACCCATACACACACAAATACATACATATATATATTCCAATTCACTCTATTCCACGCATGCCTTTCACCCTCCTGCATGTTCAAGCCTCGATCACTCAAAATCTTTTTCACTTCATCTTTCCACCTCCAATTTGTTCTCCCACTTCTCCTCGTTCCCTCTACCTCTGACACATAAAGCCTCTTTGTCAATCTTTCCTCACTCATTTTCTCCATGTGCCCAAACCTTTTCAAAACACCCTCTTCTGCTCTCTCAACCACACTCTTTGTATTACCACACATCTCTCTTACCCTTACATTACTTACTCGATCAAACCACCTCACACAACATATTGTCCTCAAACATCTCATTTCCAGCACATCCACCCTCCTGCGCACAACTCTATCCATAGCCCACGCCTCGCAACCATACAACATTGTTGGAACCACTATTCCTTCAAACATACCCATTTTTGCTTTCCGAGATAATGTTCTCGACTTCCACACATTCTTCAAGGCTCCCAGAATTTTCGTCCCCTATGATTCACTTCCACTTCCATGGTTCCATCCGCTGCAAGATCCACACCCAGATATCTAAAAGACTTTACTTCATCCAGTTTTTCTCCATTCAAACTTACCTCCCAATTGGCTTGACCCTCAACCCTACTGTACCTAATAACCTTGTTCTTATTCACATTTACTCTTAACTTTCTTCTTTCACACACTTTACCAAACTCAGTCACCAGCTTCTGCAGTTTCTCACATGAATCAGCCTCCAGCGCTGTATCATCAGCAAACAACACCTGACTCACTTCCCAAGCTCTCTCATCCACAACAGACTGCATACTTGCCCCTCTTTCCAAAACTCTTGCATTCACCTCCCTAACATCCCCATCCATAAACAAATTAAACAACTATGGAGACATCACACACCCCTGCCGCAAACCTACATTCACTGAGAACCAATCACTTTCCTCTCTTCCTACATGTACACATGCCTTACATCCTCGATAAAAACTTTTCTCTGCTTCTAACAACTTGCCTCCTACACCATATATTCTTAATACCTTCCACAGAGCATCTCTATCAACTCTATCATATGCCTTCTCCAGATCCATAAATGCTACATACAAATCCATTTGTTTTTCTAAGTATTTCTCACATACATTCTTCAAAGCAAACACCTGATCCACACATCCTCTACCACTTCTGAAACCACACTGCTCTTCCCCAATCTGATGCTCTGTACATGCCTTCACCCTCTCAATCAATACACTCCCATATAATTTACCAGGAATACTCAACAAACTTATACCTCTGTAATTTGAGCACTCACTCTTATCCCCTTTGCCTTTGTACAATGGCACTATGCAAGCATTCCGCCAATCCTCAGGCACCTCACCATGAATCATACATACATTAAATAACCTTACCAACCAGTCAACAATACAGTCACCCCCTTTTTTAATAAAAGGGGGTGACTGTATTGTTGACAAATATATGTAGGTGCCTGAGGATTGGCGGAATGCGTGCATAGTGCCATTGTACAAAGGCAAAGGGGATAAGAGTGAGTGCTCAAATTACAGAGGTATAAGTTTGTTGAGTATTCCTGGTAAATTATATGGGAGGGTGTTGATTGGAGAGGGTGAAGGCATGTACAGAGCATCAGATTGGGAAGAGCAGTGCGGTTTCAGAAGTGGTAGAGGATGTGTGGATCAGGTGTTTGCTTTGAAGATGTATGTGAGAAATACTTAGAAAAGCAAATGGATTTGTATGTAGCATTTATGGATCTGGAGAAGGCATATGATAGAGTTGATAGAGATGCTCTGTGGAAGGTATTAAGAATATATGGTGTGGGAGGCAAGTTGTTAGAAGCAGTGAAAAGTTTTTATCGAGGATGTAAGGCATGTGTACGTGTAGGAAGAGAGGAAAGTGATTGGTTCTCAGTGAATGTAGGTTTGCGGCAGGGGTGTGTGATGTCTCCATGGTTGTTTAATTTGTTTATGGATGGGGTTGTTAGGGAGGTAAATGCAAGAGTTTTGGAAAGGGGGCAAGTATGAAGTCTGTTGGGGATGAGAGAGCTTGGGAAGTGAGTCAGTTGTTGTTCGCTGATGATGCAGCGCTGGTGGCTGATTCATGTGAGAAACTGCAGAAGCTGGTGACTGAGTTTGGTAAAGTGTGTGGAAGAAGAAAGTTAAGAGTAAATGTGAATAAGAGCAAGGTTATTAGGTACGTAGGGTTGAGGGTCAAGTCAATTGGGAGGTGAGTTTGAATGGAGAAAAACTGGAGGAAGTGAAGTGTTTTAGATATCTGGGAGTGGATCTGTCAGCGGATGGAACCATGGAAGCGGAAGTGGATCATAGGGTGGGGGAGGGGGCGGAAATTTTGGGAGCCTTGAAAAATGTGTGGAAGTCGAGAACATTATCTCGGAAAGCAAAAATGGGTATGTTTGAAGGAATAGTGGTTCCAACAATGTTGTATGGTTGCGAGGCGTGGGCTATGAATAGAGTTGTGCGCAGGAGGATGGATGTGCTGGAAATGAGATGTTTGAGGACAATGTGTGGTGTGTAGGTGGTTTGATCGAGTGAGTAACGTAAGGGTAAGAGAGATGTGTGGAAATAAAAAGAGCGTGGTTGAGAGGCAGAAGGGTGTTTTGAAATGGTTTGGGCACATGGAGAGAATGAGTGAGGAAAGATTTGACCAAGAGGATATATGTGTCGGAGGTGGAGGGAACGAGGAGAAGAGGGAGACCAAATTGGAGGTGGAAAGATGGAGTGAAAAAGATTTTGTGTGATCGGGGCCTGAACATGCAGGAGGGTGAAAGGAGGGCAAGGAATAGAGTGAATTGGAGCGATGTGGTATACAGGGGTTGACGTGCTGTCAGTGGATTGAATCAAGGCATGTGAAGCGTCTGGGGTAAACCATGGAAAGCTGTGTGGGTATGTATATTTGCGTGTGTGGACGTGTGTATGTACATGTGTATGGGGGGGGGGGTTGGGCCATTTCTTTCGTCTGTTTCCTTGCGCTACCTCGCAAACGCGGGAGACAGCGACAAAGTATAAAAAAAAAAAAAAAAAAATATTTGTACTCGTTGTATATATAAATTTTACTATCAGCACAACTATCCATTTATGGGAAGTGAGTAAACAGATGACTGTAAATGTTAAATGAAGCATATATGGAAATGTAATCTATTTAAATATATAAATATCAATGCCTTTTACTTTCCCATTATATGAGATTACAGGTTCTACATTTATCATTATCATCATTACAGTATCATAATTATCCAAAGACCCTTTTCTGAAACAGTCCTGGTGTTACCCCAGGAATCCTTTTCCAAGAGCTGCTGCAGCTCCAAGCCTGTACTATACTCAGCAGAAGGTAAAGAATGGACTCCTTTGAAGAGAGAAGTATTTTGATGAGACTGTACCCTGTTTTGTCTACTGAACATAATACAGCCTCGTCAAAGGTGACTTTTCATTCCTGATGTAACCTTATGCAAGCAAAGCCTGTAACACTAGTTCCACCTTTACATACAATCAATTATACTCAACTCCTAGCTAGCACTATAAATGATGAAGAAACTTCATAATCTAGAACAGGTTTACAGAAAGAGATAATCATTGATCCCAAGTCCCATAATGTTGCAGATGAAATTTGAAGGGCAACTATGAGCATGAACAAAGGTATAATAAGGTAAGTTAACATATTGTGAACAAAAATTTTTTGTTGAAAGTATACTGCAGAATATGTTCAATGGAAAAATTAAATATATGAAATAAAATTTTTTCTTGTTGGAAAGGTGGTTTAATATTATAAACCTCAGTTACAACTCTTATTTGTATACATCAGTAAAAATATTTTCACTGAATGACACCATACTGCAGTGGCGTATTGAACTACTGAGTTATGATATACATATGTTTGTACAAACTCAATGGCTTTTCACTGCAGTTACTGGTATCTTTTCAAACCCAGAAAGATCTGGAGATATTTCTTATCCTTAAATTCTCGACCTTAACCACAATGAAATGTGTGCAAATTATAATGAAGTACAGCTCAGCTTGATTATTTGAGCTTGCCAATACTTGCAGTTCATTCATAACCTAATGTTACTCTAATACTAAACATTAAATATAGGTAATTACAAAGGCTCTCTTATATTCTAAAATAATCTGTCAATCTAACCATCTATCAACATTCCTCCATTCTAAATTTCATTAGCTGGTTCAGGTACATACAACCTTCGAATATCACTCATATACATTCTCAACCCATGTCCAGCATGTGAATGTAAAACATGGACTTCAACATACATGATGCTTCATACTTTTTCACATAATACAGTCAGCTGATTCATCAAGTGAGATGAATACCTTTATTTACAACACTTCCAAACAAAATGTAATTCCACTGTATTCAATTCTTAATCATTCTATCAGCATGTTCACAAAAAATATCCAAAGCCTCATCTCCTATCTTCCCTGACTTATATCCACTGAAGTTTCACATCCATAACTCTAAACTGGGAAAACAACTCCTTCATGCAAAATTCTTGCCAACTCTTCACTCAAACTTCTCTCAGTCACCAGAGCTTTCAGGCCATCCCCAGTTTCACCAGCTTTTCTCTAATGAATAAATCTACTTTCAACTTCAGCTTACCCACTACCAACCTTACTAAACTGTACTCCTAAATATCAAGGCTTATCCACAACTTCCAGTTCATCAGCAAGCAAACTGAATGTATATTCTGATCTACCCCTCTCAAAAACTACATGAATTTCCTTCACTTTCAAATTCACTATCCCCTTCCAAGTTACATAATTGAACCAACTGACCAATCTATCCAAATCTTTCTTTGGTTTAGCAACCAACTCAGGATGAGCCACACACAACAACTTCTATTCTCCATAGTTAAACATCACAAGACAATCACCCATTCTTGCTTTCATCTTATGCAATGCTCCATTCCATAAAAGCATTAAAACATAATGACATTATACAACTTTGACACATTCCCACATGTATTTCAAACAAGTAGTCACATTATTATATTTCTTTTTATCATACTTAATCACTGTTTCCCGCATCAGTGAGGTAGCACTAGGAAACAGATGAAGCATGGCCCATCCACTCATATACACATATACACACATAAACACCCATACACACACAAATACATACATATATATATTCCAATTCACTCTATTCCACGCATGCCTTTCACCCTCCTGCATGTTCAGGCCTCGATCACTCAAAATCTTTTTCACTTCATCTTTCCACCTCCAATTTGTTCTCCCACTTCTCCTCGTTCCCTCTACCTCTGACACATAAAGCCTCTTTGTCAATCTTTCCTCACTCATTTTCTCCATGTGCCCAAACCTTTTCAAAACACCCTCTTCTGCTCTCTCAACCACACTCTTTGTATTACCACACATCTCTCTTACCCTTACATTACTTACTCGATCAAACCACCTCACACAACATATTGTCCTCAAACATCTCATTTCCAGCACATCCACCCTCCTCCGCACAACTCTATCCATAGCCCACGCCTCGCAACCATACAACATTGTTGGAACCACTATTCCTTCAAACATACCCATTTTTGCTTTCCGAGATAATGTTCTCGACTTCCACACATTCTTCAAGGCTCCCAGAATTTTCGTCCCCTATGATTCACTTCCACTTCCATGGTTCCATCCGCTGACAGATCCACACCCAGATATCTAAAAGACTTTACTTCATCCAGTTTTTCTCCATTCAAACTTACCTCCCAATTGGCTTGACCCTCAACCCTACTGTACCTAATAACCTTGTTCTTATTCACATTTACTCTTAACTTTCTTCTTTCACACACTTTACCAAACTCAGTCACCAGCTTCTGCAGTTTCTCACATGAATCAGCCTCCAGCGCTGTATCATCAGCAAACAACACCTGACTCACTTCCCAAGCTCTCTCATCCACAACAGACTGCATACTTGCCCCTCTTTCCAAAACTCTTGCATTCACCTCCCTAACAACCCCATCCATAAACAAATTAAACAACTATGGAGACATCACACACCCCTGCCGCAAACCTACATTCACTGAGAACCAATCACTTTCCTCTCTTCCTACATGTACACATGCCTTACATCCTCGATAAAAACTTTTCTCTGCTTCTAACAACTTGCCTCCTACACCATATATTCTTAATACCTTCCACAGAGCATCTCTATCAACTCTATCATATGCCTTCTCCAGATCCATAAATGCTACATACAAATCCATTTGTTTTTCTAAGTATTTCTCACATACATTCTTCAAAGCAAACACCTGATCCACACATCCTCTACCACTTCTGAAACCACACTGCTCTTCCCCAATCTGATGCTCTGTACATGCCTTCACCCTCTCAATCAATACACTCCCATATAATTTACCAGGAATACTCAACAAACTTATACCTCTGTAATTTGAGCACTCACTCTTATCCCCTTTGCCTTTGTACAATGGCACTATGCAAGCATTCCGCCAATCCTCAGGCACCTCACCATGAATCATACATACATTAAATAACCTTACCAACCAGTCAACAATACAGTCACCCCCTTTTTTAATAGATTCCACTGCAATCCCATCCAAACCTGCTGCCTTGCCGGCTTTCATCTTCTGCAAAGCTTTTACTACCTCTTCTCTATTTACCAAATCATTTTCCCTAGCCCTCTCACTTTGCACACCACCTCGACCAAAACACCCTATATCTGCCACTCTATCATCAAACACATTCAACAAACCTTCAAAATACTCTCTCCATCTCCTTCTCACATCACCACTACATGTTATCACCTCCCCATTAGCGCCCTTCACTGAAGTTCCAATTTGCTCCCTTGTCTTACGCACTTTATTTACCTCCTTCAAAAACATCTTTTTATTCTCCCTGAAATTTAATGATACTCTCTCACCCCAACTCTCATTTGCCCTCTTTTTCACCTCTTGCACCTTTCTCTTGACCTCCTGCCTCTTTCTTTTATACCTCTCCCTCTCATTTGCATTTTTCCCTGCAAAAATTGTCCAAATGCCTCTCTCTTCTCTTTCACTAATAATCTTACTTCTTCATTCCACCAGTCACTACCCCTTCTAATCAACCCACCTCCCACGCTTCTCATGCCACAAGCATCTTTTGCGCAAGCCATCAATGCTTCCCTAAATACATCCCATTCCTTCCTCACTCCCCTTACCTCCTTTGTTCTCACCATTTTCCATTCTATACTCAGTCTCTCCTGGTACTTCCTCACACAAGTCTCCTTCCCAAGCTCACTTACTCTCACCACTCTTTTCACCTCAACATTCTCTCTTCTTTTCTGAAAACCCCCACAAATCTTCACCTCCACCTCCACAAGATACATACAAAGACAAATACATATATACATATGTACATATTCATACTTGTTTGCCTTCATCCATTCCTGGCGCTACTCCACCCCACAGGAAACAGCATCGCCATCCCCTGCTTCAGATACCACCACATATTCTTGCACAGGTATTACTTCCATTATGAAAGCACCTAGCAACATCTAAAAGTCTTCTATACACTCCTTCTAGAGCAAAGCCTTACTAAAGAGGTTTCTTCTCATTTTTTTATTCATGTTTTCCAAATCCATATATGTTGCATACATCATTCAGTCTAGAACTTTCTCAACTATATGTCTGAGTGCAAAAATCTGATCTACACAACTACCTACACCCATGTATTTTTCACCTGTAAGGAGTTACCTTATCTTTTAAGCATAATCAACTACTGTCCTACAATACAACTTGCCAATTATATGCTAAAGTAAGTTATTCCTCTCAAATTCTTACACTTGCTTTTACTCCCTTTTCCGTTATACAATGAATCAATTACTATCTCTGTCTAGTCATCAGGAATCTGGCTAGTTTACTATACTTTCATGTACAATCACCAGAGATACTCCACTTGACCTTACCTTTCACTCTTCACCATATATACCAACAGCTTTTCTATTCATTAATAATTTTATTGCACTGCTTTCTCCCTTCTGTATAATGTCTTCCTCTACCAGTCACTTACTTCTCTCTTTCTTTCTGCTTCTACTTTTCCAACAGAAAAATCTCTTTAATAATAATCCCCAATCAGTACTTTGTAATACCTCTCCATTTCTTACAAAATTCATCTTTTGTAACAAATAACCATACTGCACAGCATCTCAGATATAAACTACTTAGTCAGATGAGTTTGTTAATCCAAGCAGATATGTTCCTCACCAAAAGGGGTTCACAGATTCCTGGGCAAATCAGTAAACATTCTCCTCTAGATACTATGATTTCCAAATGGCTATGAGGTATTAGTGAGCACTGTTAATCTCCTGACAAAGTATTTCAAGAGATGACAAGAAGGCTATCAAGATAACACCAGTGAAAGATGTTCTCATAATACATACACTACTATACACTGGACACAATATATGTCTGAAATTTATTGATTTACTAATAATCCACTTTTGAGTCTGCAGTGTCTTTATTTGGGTCTCACCCACCTCAACAATTATGAATATCCACAGCAGAAACTCCCTTCACAATGTTGATGTTAGTTTACAAATTACAATTTAGTGTACATTATATCACAGAACACTTGTTTATGAAAAATACACACTGAAAAAATATAAGAAAAAACAGCTTCATACACATTTACAAGGTAAGGAGGACAAAGGCAGGTGTTCAAACTACAGAGGTATAAGTATCATAAGTGTACCTGGTAATGTGTATGGAAGAGTGGTGATGAAAGGGTGGTGGCATGTACAGAGCATCAGACTAGGGAAGAACAATGTGGTTTCAGGAGTCTAGAGGATGCATGGATCAGGTGTCCGCTTTGCAAAATGTGTGAGAGAAATAATAAGAACAGGGGAATTTGTACATAGCATTTATTGTGGGAAGTGCAATGAATTTACAGGAAGGAAGAAAGCTAATAAAAGCAGTGTCAAGTTTTTATAACGAGAATAAGGCATGTAGAGAGGAAGGTGAATGGTACAAGGTGAAAGTTGGTCTAAGGAACAGGCGAGTGTTGTCACAATGGCTGTTTTAACTCATTATGGATGGGGTGGTGAGGGAAGTGAATGTAAGGGTCTAGGAGAGGAAGAAAGAATTGCAGTTTGTTGGAGGTGGGAAGGGCCTAAAAAGGTGTGTCATTTGTTGTTTGCTGATGACATCACCTTTTAAGATGATGTATAAAAGTGACTGAAGCATGTGACAGTTCTTTCCAGGTGGGAGAATGCTGGTGAGATCTATGGATATATGTTGGAATCAAAACATTAGCTGGGATTATATACAAGGCAAGAATCATTACATCATCAACTGATGGAAATAGCAGTGAACTGTGCCCTGTCAGCTGATGATTATAACAGTTTAAAGGTTAAGTCTAATAGTTTTAAAGGTCTGGTGGACATTCTAAAAGGTGGTCAACTGAACCTGCAATTCTGGGTGTAATTCATTTTTTTCTGCAAGAACCTAAATAACAAACTCTTTGTAATCTTATGTACATTTCATAAAACAGTTTGTTGCCACTTGACTTTGATAGCCTGTATACCTTTAACATTTAATCAAATAATTATTGTCTTTAGTTACCCAATCTGACTCCTTCCTTACACAGCCCATTTCCACCTTCCTAGGGATGCTAAACCTGTTCATGCATAAGAGTCTTTTCCAGTTTATGTTACCAATGTCCTGGTGCATTTTGATGAATCTGATATACTCTTGTTTTCTTTGCTGATATCACTGAGTCTTACATGTTGCTACACCCTGCTGTGTCTTGGATCAACTGATTCAAAAAGCAGTCTTCATTAATATCAATTAGTCAGGAGATTCCAGGTCACATTGTAGGAGTTAAATTCTCCAACAATTATTGCTCTTTGCTACTGACTAAAGATCTCATTTTCTCATTCACAACTCTATCATTTCTCCACAATGTCTGGGGGAGTCTATAAACTACCCCATAAATAAGATGTCTTATTCATCAATTCATCATATGAGGAATAGTTAGTAAGATATCTAATCTTCTAACAGTATTTACCCATAGTCTTTTCCATCACATTAGGCTCTCCTGACTGCATAAGTTGGGGACTGACTTTGGACGAGTATGTGATAGGAAAAAGTTGAGAGTAAATCATGACTAAAAGTAAGATTATGAGGTTCAGCAGGGTTGAGGGACAGGGTAGTTGGGGTATGAGATTAAATGGAGAAAATATGGAGGAAATGAAGTGCTTTAGATATCTGGGAGTGGACAAGACAGTGAATCATGGTAGCAGAAGTGAGTCATAAGGTGGGGGAGGGGGTGAAGGTTCTGAGTGCTGAAGATTGTATGGAAAGAGAGAATGTTACCTCGAAGGGCAAAAATGGGTGTCAGAAGGAATAGTAGTCCCAACAATATCATATGGATGTGAGGTATGGGCTACAGATAAGGCTGTGCGGAGGAGGGTGGATGTGTTGAAAATTAAATGTTGGAGGACTATATGTGGTGTGAGGTGGTTTGATAGACAAAATAATGAAAGGGTAAGTGAGATGTGTGGTTATAAAAGAGTGTGGATGAGAGAGCAAGAAAGCAGAAAAGGGTTGTGCTGATGTGGTTTGGACATAAAGGGAAATCTAATGAGGAAAGGTTGACAAAGAGGATGTATCTGTTAGAAGTGGAGGGAACAAGGAGAACAGGGAGACCAAATTGGAGATGGAAGAATGGAGTGAAAAAAGATTTTGAGTGATCAGGGCCTGAACATGCAGCAAGGTGAAAGGCATGCATGGGATAGAGTGAAATGGAATGTTGTGATATACTGGGGTCGATGTAATATTAATGGACTGAAGCATCCAAGACAAACTATGGAATTGTCTGTGGGGCCTGGTTGTGGAGAGGGAACTGTGGTTTTAGAGCATTACACATGATAATCAGAGAACAGATGTGAGCAGAAGTGGCTTTGTTTGTCTGTTCCTGTTGCTACCTCGCTATAGAAAGATATGGCAATCAAGTATGAAAAAAAACTTTTGGAACTTGTGTAAAACATAACGTTTCTCTTGAAAAAGAAAAAGTAAGGGTGCTTCAAGTTTCTCAGTCATAACACTTTAATTAGGTCACCTGGGACAATGTATGACCTAACTGATAAGGTAACATGTACCCTGTTTGACAGAAGACTTCCTGGCTGTATACAACTTGTTCTTACCATGCTCTCAAAAATCACATATCCAATTCATCTAACATCTACCCAGTATTGCATTATTAATCCTGTTTAAATGCAGACCAACTTTAGCAAACATGCTCCTATCTCCACTGTTATCATTTCTTTATATTTTTTAATATGTGTCCTATACTTCCCATGGATCCCTTCTGATCTAACCTTCAACCTATTGTTTGTTCCATCCTCAACAACAACTACACTGTTACCTGATGTCCCTACTATGTCTTGTTCCTTGTGTGTTAAATCTTTCAGCCTTGTCCTAAGCTAATGTATCCTCATCCTATTTTTGTTTCGACCACAAAACTACAGAATCTAGCTACTAAGTAAAGAATCCCCAACAAAGGGGTTCTTCTCTTACATTCATTTCATTGCCCAAAATTTTATACCCATTGTTTTACTTTCTGTTTCCATGATTTCATTAAGAATTAGGCTTTGTTAAATTCCTAATCACTTTGAAATCATCATTTCTATCCATTGTCATTGACTAGTCTGATTTCTATATTTCTTTAGTTATGTTCTAACCCTTTTCCACAAAATCTGATGTTCTGGCTACAATCTGAATAGGGGCACCTTCAAACACACTAAGCAACCAGTTATACTTTCAACAGCTATACTGTTATCACAAATGTCTCTTGATAACATACTAAACAGATTACACAAAAGACAAAGAACATATCAACCTTTATCTCTTGTTAGTAAGTTTTTAATGATGTCTTGGTTACAATATAGACAAGCAAAGCAAGCTGCACAAGGAATCTTAGGAACATATCTTGACCACATTAGCTTTGGAGCATGAAAACTCTTCTAAAGCTTTACAACTGAGGCATTATATGCTAGCAGATTCTATTTTAACAACCATTCATATAAAGAAAGCCTCTTCATGAATATCTAGTTAGGATGTTACACAGCCAATTACTTAAAAAATTGACCTGTGTGCTGACTGGCACAGTGGACAAGGAGTATAATGCTGTATGTGTATTGAAATGCCTCCATATTCCTTTCTTGCCTTGCCAATGTGCTGCTGTGTGACCCATTCCTTTCCTGAGCCTTTTATTTCAATTCTTCAAGTAGAAAATGTCTAGGTAACATGCTCAAAAATTCCTTCTGAATATTGATGAAAGTGAACAGTTGTGCCCTATTTAGACAATACCACTTCAAAAATATTAAATATAAGAAATTAAACTAAATGTGGTTCAGGATCAATTTGCTCTTGATTTTGAAGTACGTGAAGTAAATGAATATAGAAATTCCCTAAATCACATAGCTTTCATAAAAATAAAAGACACGAAATATATCAGTATGCAGAAATACTAACCAGTCCTGGAGCAGCATTACTGACAGAACTTTCCTTTGCTGCTAAAACATTACTGTAAATATGGGACTGAAGTTTGTCTGCCATCTGTAGTTGCAAGAACCCACCATTCTGTAAAAAAAAAAAATAATTAAAAAAAATTGTAACTGACTCACCTCTTAGAGCCCCTTACCCCAAGCACACTGCAGACCTGCTTCTCTCTCTAAAGCCCCTCACATTCATCTACCTCACCACCCCATCCATAATCAGATAAAAACTAAACCTAGATTTTTGTCCATCTTTTTGTCATGGTATCTGTTTACTCTGGTGCTGCATCCTTTGAAGAACTATCATATTATTCTTTATCATTATTTTGCTTTGTCACTGTCTCCCGCGTTTGCGAGGTAGCGCAAGGAAACAGACGAAAGAAATGGCCTAACCCACCCCCATACACATGTATATACATACATGTCCACACACATAAACATACATACTCATACATCTCAATGTACACATACATACACACACACAGACACATACATATATACACATGCACACAATTCACACTGTCTGCCTTCATTCATTCCCATCGCCACCTCGCCACACATGGAATAACATCCCCCTCCCCCCTCATGTGTGCGAGGTAGCGCTAGGAAAAGACAACAAAGGCCCATTCATTCACATTCAGTCTCTAGCTGTCATGCAATAATGCCCGAAACCACAGCTCCCTTTCCACATCCAGGCCCCACACAACTTTCCATGGTTTACCCCAGACACTTCACATGCCCTGATTCAATCCATTGACAGCACGTCGACCCCGGTATACCACATCGATCCAATTCACTCTATTCCTTGCCCGCCTTTCACCCTCCTGCATGTTCAGGCCCCGATCACTCAAAATCTTTTTCACTCCATCTTTCCACCTCCAATTTGGTCTCTCACTTCTCCTCGTTCCCTCCACCTCCGACACATATATCCTCTTGGTCAATCTTTCCTCACTCATTCTCTCCATGTGCCCAAACCATTTCAAAACACCCTCTTCTGCTCTCTCAACCACGCTCTTTTTATTTCCACACATCTCTCTTACCTTTATATTACTTACTCGATCAAACCACCTCCTGTCCTCAAACCTCTCATTTCCAGCACATCCACCCTCCTGCGCACAACTCTATCCATAGCCCACGCCTCGTAACCATACAACATTGCTGGAACCACTATTCCTTCAAACATACCCATTTTTGCTTTCCGAGATAATGTTCTCGACTTCCACACATTCTTCAAGGCTCCCAGAATTTTTGCCCCCTCCCCCACCCTATAATTCACTTCCGCTTCCATGGTTCCATCCGCTGCCAGATCCACTCCCAGATATCTAAAACACTTTACTTCCTCCAGTTTTTCTCCATTCAAACTTACCTCCCAATTGACTTGACCCTCAACCCTACTGTACCTAATAACCTTGCTCTTATTCACATTTACTCTTAACTTTCTTCTTTCACACCCTTTATCAAACTCAGTCACCAGCTCCTGCAGTTTCTTACATGAATCAGCCACCAGCGCTGTATCATCATCGAACAACAACTGACTCACTTCCCAAGCTCTCTCATCCACAACAGACTTCATACTTGCCCCTCTTTCCAAAACTCTTGCATTTACCTCCCTAACAACCCCATCCATAAACAAATTAAACAACCATGGAGACATCACACACCCCTGCTGCAAACCTACATTCACTGAGAACCAATCACTTTCCTCTCTTCCTTCACGTACACATGCCTTACATCCTCGATAAAAACTTTTCACTGCTTCTAACAACTTGCCTCCCACACCAAATATTCTTAGTAACTTCCACAGTACCTTTGAAGAACTATTTGCCAATTAAGAAAATAGAAGGGTGTTATCAGGTCTCCCCTCCTTCCTGTCCACAATGGTGGCCAGCTTTGTAGCCCTCAACTCTAAATATAACTCAATGCACTTAATTCAGGTACCATCTTAATTGTTCTATAATTGTTCTATAATTGTTCTATAAGATGTTATATAATGTGCCCCCTTTGGGTATAAGCAGGCATAAAATTCTGCATACTCATTCTAATGTGGGGACTTTAAACTTTGGCAAGACTAGAAAAGCAATACTCTGATACAACCTGAACTTTTCTTTACCATAGTTTCCTGCACAACCTCAGTGATGAGCGTTGTGTTGGCAATTATGCTGTGCTGAGTGAGAGCACCACAAAGGATGGAGCAGACCCGGTGTAACTGGCACAAACTTTCTGTTATCATCAGATGCCCACATTGCTCCATCAGCTTACCCTTGCCCACAACACACACCCAGTACAAGTCATCACGGAACACATAAACATAGTCTTGGCCATCTTTGGTCTGGAATGAGCAAAACTTTGTTAAAATTAGCTGAAAATAATTGTATTCACATATCTATATTCTACATGCATTTTTATACCACCAACTTGAGACTGACAGAAGACCAAATGATTCCTTTGCAACCTGAAATCATTACAGTATAAAGTAACAGCCAGAATAGAATAACTAATTCAAAGTTCTTCAGTGTTCTGAAAAGACTTTTAAGTGTTTCTCTTCTATCTTCTTGTACTGATATAAATATTGAATGTTGAAAGTATGAAAGTACAGAACACCTGGTTAAGAAAGTCATGAGCCATCAAAACCCCCTTCATGTCATATTCTAGCAAGAAAGTATAAAAAAAAACTGACAAGCATTGCATAGAGAAAAGAATGTACACCAAACCTCAGTTCCATATTTTCATAAAATATGGCCACTGAACAATGATCTTGTTATGAAAGCTTTACTAAAACAAATTTACTGTATGTGCATGATGAGTGCTCCATACATTATGATAATATATGGATAAAATGAGAAATCTTAGATCTGTTGTTTATAATAATAATAATAATAATAATAATAATGATACACATTTATCACATACTTACAAAAGCAGGTGGGGGATCCCCATGAGGTGAAGATGACAGTTCCATCAAAAAGGGATGAAAAATGTCCTTTGTCAGGCTGGGTTCAACTATAAGATTTGTGTTAAAGAAAGTACTCTGGATTAAAAGTGCCTTTTTTGAAAATTCAAAAATCTTTTCTCTCAAAGTGGAATTCTGCAAGCATGAGATTCCCTATCAATACTCAAGTAAAGATTCAGACTGCACTCTCATAATTTGGTTAGAAGGGAACAGCCTTCACTCATCCTCTGTGAATGACCAAGATGTCCTCAGCCAGCGCTAATAAAACAGGGCCTCCCTTAACCAATCACCAACTGCAACCATGCTGATGTTATCAACCAGCCTCCAACAAGCACCAAGAGCTCACACTCTGCAGATTGTGGGCAGCAACCCAAGGTGGGCACTGAAGGATCAGAGAATTATGCTTTTCAAAAAAGGAAGGGAAGGCAAAGCAAGGTCTGAATACCATAAAAAACTGCTTGAGGGATACCATCTCAACAGTTCTTCAAATTTAAAAAATCTACATATCTCTACTTGCAATCTGTCCTGCAAGCATTTGAGAATACCCACATGAAGGAGACTTAGAGAATTTTGATGAGAACTAAATCCAGGGCAAAATACTTTAATGGTTAATCAGAGGAACTCAGTAAACCAAAACTATTGAAAGAGGAATCCTAGAAACACACAAGGTAGAGCAATCACATCTAAACTAAGGTACCCTTTGAGGACCATGGAATAACTGCCAAAAAATAAGAAATAGAGAAAAAATAGATTTCTTCCAATAAAAGGTTCTGAAAAAGCCAAAGAACAGACCATCTTCTCCTGACATAGAGTCTAGAAGCTAATGAAGGAGGCTGAAATCCATGAAGCAAAACAGGAGCACTTCACAGATTTTATATCATCCTAGCACAGAGGCCCATTAATCTTTTGTATGGATTCAGAAGTAAATGTCCTGACAAGTATGTACTATACATTATATATATTTATCATACTTTATTGCCGTCTCCCGCATCAGCAAGGTAGAACAAGGAAACAGACCAGGAATGGCCCAACCCACCCACGTACACATGTATACACATAAACACCTACACAGGCATATATACATAAATATACATTTCAATGTATACATAAGATATACATACACAGACATATACATATATACTTTTTCTTTTTTTTTTTTTTGCTTTGTCGCTGTCTCCCGCGTTTGCGAGGTAGCGCAAGGAAGCAGACGAAAGAAATGGCCCAACCCCCCCTCATACACATGTATATACATACGTCCACACACGCAAATATACATACCTACACAGCTTTCCATGGTTTACCCCAGACGCTTCACATGCCCTGATTCAACCTACTGACAGCACTTCAACCCCGGTATACCACATCGATCCAATTCACTCAATTCCTTGCCCTCCTTTCACCCTCCTGCATGTTCGGGCCCCGATCACACAAAATCTTTTTCACTCCATCTTTCCACCTCCAATTTGGTCTCCCACATCTCCTCGTTCCCTCCACCTCCGACACATACATCCTCTTGGTCAATCTTTCCTCACTCATTCTCTCCATGTGCCCAAACCATTTCAAAACACCCTCTTCTGCTCTCTCAACCACGCTCTTTTTATTTCCACACATCTCTCTCACCCTTACGTTACTTACTCGATCAAACCACCTCACACCACACATTGTCCTCAAACATCTAATTTCCAGCACATCCATCCTCCTGCACACAACTCTATCCATAGCCCACGCCTCGCAACCATACAACATTGATGGAACCACTATTCCTTCAAACATACCCATTTTTGCTTTCCGAGATAATGTTCTCGACTTCCACACATTCTTCAAGGCTCCCAGGATTTTCGCCCCCTCCCCCACCCTATGATCCACTTCCACTTCCATGGTTCCATCCGCTGCCAGATCCACTCCCAGATATCTAAAACACTTTACTTCTTCCAGTTTTTCTCCATTCAAACTTACCTCCCAATTGACTTGACCCTCAACCCTACTGTACCTAATTACCTTGCTCTTATTCACATTTACTCTTAACTTTCTTCTTTCACACACTTTACCAAACTCAGTCACCAGCTTCTGCAGTTTCTCACATGAATCAGCCACCAGCACTGTATCATCATCGAACAACAACTGACTCACTTCCCAAGCTCTCTCATCCCCAACAGACTTCATACTTGCCCCTCTTTCCAAAACTCTTGCATTCACCTCCCTAACAACCCCATCCATAAACAAATTAAACAACCATGGAGACATCACACACCCCTGCCGCAAACCTACATTCACTGAGAACCAATCACTTTCCTCTCTTCCTACACGTACACATGCCTTACATCCTCGATAAAAACTTTTCACTGCTTCTAACAACTTGCCTCCCACACCATATATTCTTAATACCTTCCACAGAGCATCTCTATCAACTCTATCATATGCCTTCTCCAGATCCATAAATGCTACATACAAATCCATTATATATATATATATATATATATATATATATATATATATGTTTGAGGACAATGTGTGGTGTGAGGTGGTTTGATCGAGTAAGTAACGTAAGGGTAAGAGAGATGTGTGGAAATAAAAAGAGCGTGGTTGAGAGAGCAGAAGAGGGTGTTTTGAAATGGTTTGGGCACATGGAGAGAATGAGTGAGGAGAGATTGACCAAGAGGATATATGTGTCGGAGGTGGAGGGAACGAGGAGAAGAGGGAGACCAAATTGGAGGTGGAAAGATGGAGTGAAAAAGATTTTGTGTGATCGGGGCCTGAACATGCAGGAGGGTGTAAGGAGGGCAAGGAATAGAGTGAATTGGAGCGATGTGGTATACAGGGTTTGACGTGCTGTCAGTGGAGTGAATCAAGGCATGTGAAGCGTCTGGGGTAAACCATGGAAAGCTGTGTAGGTATGTATATTTGCGTGTGTGGACGTGTGTATGTACATGTGCGTGGGGGGGGGGGCCATTTCTTTCGTCTGTTTCCTTGCGCTACCTCGCAAACGCGGGAGACAGCGACAAAGTATAAAAAAAAAAAAAAAAAAAAAATATATATATATATATATACATATATATATATATATATATATATATATATATATATATATACATATTTATTTTATTTTGCTTTGTCGCTGCCTCCCGCGTTAGCGAGGGAGCGCAAGGAAACAGACGAAAGAATGGCCCAACCCACCCACATACACATGTATATACATACATGTCCACACACGCAAATATACATACCTATACATCTCAACGTATACATATATATACACACACACAGACAGCTAGAGACTGAGTGTGAACGAATGGGGCCTTTGTTGTCTTTTCCTAGCGCTACCTCGCACACATGAGGGGGGAGGGGGTTATCATTTCATGTGTGGTGAGGTGGCGATGGGAATGAATAAAGGCAGACAGTATGAATTATGTACATGTGTATATATGTATAGGTCTGTGTGTGTATATATATGTATACGTTGAGATGTATAGGTATGTATATTTGCGTGTGTAGACGTGTATGTGGGTGGGTTGGGCCATCCTTTCGTCTGTTTCCTTGCGCTACCTCGCTAACGCGGGAGACAGCGACAAAGCAAAATAAATAAATATAAATAGTATCTATAATAAACCTCATACTTGATTACATTTTTAATCTGCATAAGTAGTTTTTTTTTTTTTGTATATATGCTGTCTCACTTCTGGCAGATATTATGTGGTTATCCTTTCATTGATATTTAGCAGTAATTATGTGATGCTCAATTAAGTGGTATATTTCAAACTGAATACTGAACAGTTAAGTAAGTTCTGTTGATACTGAAATGCGCATTACCTTCCTTCACATTATTTGATCCCTCATTTTCCCTGGCATACACACCTCACTACTACTGCCTTATTCATTACTGCTCAAAGAAAAAAAATGACACTTAAAACCACGCTCTGTAACTGCCATTGTATACTCTGACTACACTCAACAGTAAAATAAGTTCTGTTGATTCCTACCATGTGCATTACCTTCTTACACATTACTTAATCCCACATTTTCCCAGGCATACACAACCTTCACTACTACTCAATATAAAAAAATGACACCCAAAACCATGCTCTGCAACTGCCATTGTATACTCTAACAACACTAGCACTGCAGATTCTGTTGTGAAGAGTAAAATCACTTAACATCCAAAACTAATAGCAAAGTAGAGCTAATCTAGACCTTTATCTTTTGTACATCAAGTGTAACTTATCATTAATCTTATACTTGATTACATTTTCAGTTTTCCTGTGTGGTTTTTTCCTCGGTACATATACTGTGGAGTCAATCATTGTAAAAGTTGGTGACACCTCTCAAAACCAGCAAAACCTTTCAAACCCTTAACTAACATCTCAAAGGAGCCAAGTTTTATCCAATTTTCGACATAACTTGAAAAATGTTCTGTTATTTAATGTTTCAAAGTAGCCGCTGAGAGATTTGGCTGTTGTATTAAATCACTTCTGACAAACTGATGTCTAACAAAATTGCTATTAAAGTGGAGCAACTTAATTATTACCCTTGGTTCGACTTAAAATTGAAAGAGGGTAAATCTATACTGCTTGGGGAATATTCTGTCAATTTTTAGACATGTTACAATTATCTTTACGATAATCATACCCAATTATCTAATCAGCTGCATTACCCTCACCACTATCAACTTACTTTATAATATAAAAAAATCATAAAATATTCACTTTTAGCCTTGCAAAGTTATCTAACATATAAATCGAACAGGGGCACATCTGCAGTAATCAGTTACTGTGTATTGCCAACATTATCACACGTCATTTTCACTTCTCAAATTAATACCCATTCTCTGTAAGCATATCATCGATATGTATTTTCTTTTTAGTTTTCCGCAGATAAATTTATGGCTGTAGTAAATGGGTGACTTTACTGTAAGATTCACGGAAGCACTAAACTATGAATTAATCCGAAACATATCATCTACAGTCTATTTGGGATAGGGAGACTGCATCCACTAAAAAGACTATGAGTTCCCAGTGTACGTTCCCACTAAAACACTAATCGTGAAAATCATAAAAAAGGACTATTGTTTGACCGGAAAACTAGAGTACGGCTTGCAGGAGATAGATTTTGATAGCACTTTGGCTTCACGATGCATCTGGTACTAATCATAACTAGTTCAAGCACTTAAAACATGCGACAAAAGTATCGCTACCAACGAAGTAACTTTGAGGTGAAAGATGTCCCACCGTTTCTATATCTATGATGTATAAATAATGAATTCCAACTTAACACACTGTGGGCTTATGAACTTAGGTATTCAAAGGATACACAACGATGCAAACAGAACTTCTCCTCGTTTGCTGGAAATGCAAAATGCCGTCACCATAATTCTAAAACACAAACTCTGACAGATCACTGTAATAGAGTAGTGAGTAGGGATCAGAGAGTAGTACTGGCTCCTTTAAGTATATTTGAAAGAAATACAAGGCTAACATATAAAGTATCTACTGAAGATTTCGATTTTGTTTTGTTTCAAAGGTTCCAAAATTGTGGATTTTATAGATGTAAACAAACCCCACTGGCTGTTCTATTAACCTCCCTTGTCGGCGAAATCAATCTTTCCAGACAAATCTCACATGCGATTACAATATATTGTCATTAACCATGTGACTCAATGTATTTCATTATGGAGTAATGCCGTCTTTCAATAGAGCTTATATTTTGGAGAGAGCATGACAATTGTAAGCTAAATCAAGATAACAAATATGGTTAATTCAGGCAATTATAACTATGATAATAATGCAATGATAGTGTACAGTCAGAAGTTCAGAAGATCGTAAGAAAACCATTCTCAAAAGCGCACTACGTATAGAGTCTATATTATTCTTACGTCGTGTCAGGAACGCTGCAAGGCATCTGGTGCCATGTGGCATCGCAGGAGCTAAGTTTAGTTCGGGGCGCGAGTGGCGAGGTTTTGGGGTGCCGAGCCCCGGTCGGATCACTGCAGCCCGCAAGTTCGTGGGGGGCTCGCGGCGACTGCTGCAGCAAAGTTGTGCCTCTGCTTGTTACCGTTTAAACCACGCAACCATGATATAAGGTTGCTTATCCCCTCACCGTGTTATGAACTTCATATCAGTGTGAAAGTGTTTTTTTGTATTTGAATCACTGTGAGTAAAACGAAACTATGGCGGACAGTGAAGGGTCTTCCGAACAAGATGATGTTTCATTCCTCCGTACGGTGAGTATTCATCATTATATACCTGATGAAGTATAAAATGATAAACTCCCATATTTAAGTAAAAACGACGAAATTAAGTTTTCCTGAACAAGACGTGGGTTGCCTACATAAAACAATATTCATTTACAAATCCCAAGGGGACTAGGTATTTCGTCGGTATCTTTACCCAGGTTTTAAAATACAGATGCATATAATCTCTCTTAATAGATGGAAATGCTTAGCCTTACCATTAGGTTTTAAGAAGGTTCTGGGCTGGCCGGCAGCAGCGACATTCCAGGGGTCAAGCGAGCGCTTCTCACCTGACACCCTGCTATTTTTGACGTTCTCCGGCGCCATGGGAAACGTTGGAAAGGGTCACATTAGAAGTGGGTTGCATACGTTGAGTAAGATTTGGGTACGGTTTCCTCAACAGTTTGCTATCAAAGTAATACTGAGTCATTCCTCCTTCCTCCTTTTGAAATGATTTTCCAACTAAAGGAAAATCGCGAGGCACCAGTGTGTTAGAAAGGATCAGCATGAAAGTGAGGTAAATACGTTAGATAAGTCAAGTGTGCTTCTCAGTGAGAGAGGACATATTCAGGAGCAAACTATTCTTTCTAAAGTAGGAAATTCTCAAGCTTCTCACAATCTCCGATAGTGTACGAATCTAGAAAGTTAGAAGCACTCGACATATATATATATATATATATATATATATATATATATATATATATATATATATATATATATATATATATATATATATATGAACAGACTGCAGTTGCACCGTTGCATGAGGTTCTCACCTCAGAGGAGTTCACATTTCCCTACGACTGGAGGAAACGAAGGCATAGGCTACTGGAGCCCTTGGAAAGGGGTAGAAAGCGTTCCTAATTACACACACACACACACACACACACACACACACACACACACACATACACTATATATGTGTGTGTGTGTGTATCATGTATGTATGTATGTGTATATACATAGATTTGTGTAAGATATGACGAGCATGACACAGACGATACCTACTCCAATCACGGCCATCTTGGATGGCAGGAAATGATGAGAAGAATAAGAAAGGAATTAAAGCACCTCCGGTGTGTAGAACTGATTTTCAAATGTCGAAAGTTTGTAGGAAGAGGCAACAATAAAAGGAGGAAGAAAGTTCCTCAGCCTCGTTGTTCAAACAAAGGGGATATGATAACTTTCAGTCCTCATGTGGATGGTTTTCATTCAGCCGCTTTGGGAAGCAGCGGCCAGAAGAAAGTCACGGGTCCAAACCTTGGTGGTAGGGAAACATGCAAACTTCTCAGGAAAGCAATGGCCTAAATAAGGCTTGCAGATCAGGGAGAGGGCAGCTACGTCACGACGGACAGAGAGGGATGGCTGGAGGCAGATGATGTATGGAGAACTAATGAGATGGGAGGCTTTTGTATGGGATTTACCTACACGTGGTAGCATCGCGGACAAGAGCTCTGCTTTCATAAAGTTGTATCATCGTCAACGGAAGCTTTCATGACCCTACTCCCTCATGGAGCGTAGCTTCAAAGTTGCAGAAGACTCACGATCATATGCAGTCTTGCCTTTACCGCCCGAGCGAATTAGCCTCGGGAGCTGAACCTTCCAGGAAGATTCCTAATTTTGTTTCTGTTCGCCTGATAATATGGGAGGAAAGGATTTCCACTCACCTACTCCTGCGCCTTTATCGTCACCAACGTAGGTGGTATTCTTCCTCCTCCCTCCCTAATTCAGGCATCCAGCATTTCGACCAACATCGAGAGGATGAACGACTGGAGTGACTGTGGACCAACTGCGGCAGTCAGAATTCGATCCACCCGGGGTGTCCCTTGAATGTAACACGGTCAGCAACGCTAACCGCTACATTAGGATATATATATATATATATATATATATATATATATATATATATATATATATATATATATATATATATATATATATATATATATATATATTCTTTTTTTTTTGTACATTTTCGCCATTTCTCACATTTGTGAGGTAGCGTTAAGAACAGAGGACTGAGCCTTAGAGGGAATATCCTCACTTGGCCCCGTTCTCTGTTCCTATTTTTGGAAAAGTGAAAAACGGGAGGGAAGGATTTCCCCCCGATCCCTACCCTTTTAGTCGCCTTCTCTCTCTCTCTCTCTCTCTCTCTCTCTCTCTCTCTCTCTCTCTCTCTCTCTCTCTCTCTGAGTCCATAGGAAAAATGAAACACGATAAGTTTCCAAGTGCACTTTCGTGTAATAATCACATCATCAGGGGAGACACAAGAGAGAAATATGTCAGTTGATATACAACGAAGAGACGTAGCTAGTACGCCTTTTGGTAAACATGCGATTGTCCAAGAGGCATACTTATATATATATATATATATATATATATATATATATATATATATATATATATATATATATATATATATATATATATATATATATATATATATATATAGTCCCTCCCATGTCATTAGCTTCTATGAAGAACAAAAGCAAAATGAAGATGTTTCCTCGAAGGCTCAGTTCCTGAGGCAAATTCGCTGAGGCGGGAAGGGCAAACATATGTATCATCATTTTGTAACCCTACGACCCCAGTTGCGAGACTACCAAAGCTTTGAGGCGGCTCTCGGTACTGGAACAAGATAAGGTGGGCAGTTTTGGGCGAAAATTTTTGTAACGAGGCTTCATTCTTTATGATTATGTAACTGCCTCTATGTATCCCACGTGGAGCGGATTCTGGAATCGTCGGGCCCCATTTCTCGATATGATTTCAGTGTTGCCTCGTCTTCTGCGTGCATGTGTGTGTGTCTGTGAGAGAGAGAGAGAGAGAGAGAGAGAGAGAGAGAGAGAGAGAGAGAGAGAGAGAGAGAGAGAGAGAGAGAGAGAGAGAGAGAGAGAGAGAGTACCTGTTAGTTCTGTAGAGGAAGGATGTATTCTCCATACTTTTTAAAATGAGATAAAGCAATGTTCCACACATCCCCTAATTGCATATTGGTCAGTTCAATCACATAAAAAGAGGCTGTTTACAACGCAAACATGTGATAAGTCGTGGTTTATCGGACTGATAAGCTACGACCTTGTGGGGTGAGTAGAGTGCCCACGGTATTTGTGACACATATTTCTTGAAATAGATAGGCTGCTGTGATTGATATGGAGCTGTAGTTTAGTCCTGATAACCTACAAGTTGCGATAGAAAGTCTCAATGATCAGGATAATTTTCCTCACCCCGCCATTGCTACATTTGCAGGGTTAACAAACCCCGAGAATTCCAGAATAGCTCATTCTTATTCATCTCAGTCGAACTTATCCTGTCAGGATGAGTTGCTCATTCAGATATTCCAAACATTCCCTCCGCACATATAGAATTTAACAACATTTGCTCCTGTTTGTTCCGTTGGCATTCTTTATTAATGTATAAAACTTACCAAAGCTTCATTGAGAACATTCTTACTGCTAGACGTAAAATGAATTGTTTTGTTACATGAATAGTACAATCTGTGTACTGGGGTGGCACTGTGAATGAAGTCATGACAGTTTCTACTGTTTGGCAAAGCGTGTGATGGAAATTCCCGTGTGAGACGATGCGTGATGCGGGTAGTGATTTGTTTCAGTCTTGAGGTAGCGTGCCTTTGCTGCCGGTATTAACCAAGCTTCAGCTGTATGGTCTTCAGCACCACAGTCATTATTAGATATTTTTTTTTGTGAAACCTAAGACAATTGCACGTTTTGCCCATTACACGCTGGATTTTATCTTCCTCTCGATTTACCAATTTTATTGCAAGGGTTCTGTAAAACTAAGAATGATATCAAGAACCATTCCTCTGTTAGTACTCGTTGTGTAATATTATTCCAGGAATGTATTCCCAGCAAGCACCGACGGTATTGATAGTAATCTGACAGTTCTGCATAAGCTCGTTTAATCCGCTTTGTACAGTACGCTGGTTAGGATTCGTTCATGTCTTCCCTGATGACAGAAGTGAATGGAAGGCTAGAAATTGAACTGAAGGCACCAAGAATATTGATAGTTGGACTAAAGAGCTGAGAAAGAAAGAAATCAAGCCTATAACGTATTTTGCAGTCAGTCTAGATTATATATCATGGTACATTCTAAGATAAATCCATTAAATCAACCAATTATGAAACAAAAAGAAAAAGACTGGTCCATATATTTTATGACATATCGATCTCATATCATCCTAGAAGGAAAATAGAAAAAAGTAGAATAACAAAAATTTTTTTTGTTATAATCTGCAAAGTGTGCTCCATCTGAACACCATCACCACGTAGGGAGCTCATTGTGTAATGAAATATGTAAACTTAATTGGTAACATTTACTGGAGGAAAGATGATAATATTGTGTTGCAGAGGAATGGCAGTGTTGCCCCATCCATCACAGAAATCGGGTCCAAATCCGAAGAGACAGATGGTCCCTGGTTTTGGCTGTTGTTGAAGTGGAGCTCAAAACCACAAGGTGTAGAGAGTTGTGACATGGTGGACTTGTACTGTGAAAGGGACATCGTAGGGTTGGAAGAAGGCCGTCTGGGGCTGTAGGAGAGCAATTCTGAGAATAGGACACGATCGCTTTGGTGTTGGGAAAGGGTCACCTCGGGTGGAGAGGGGTTTTCCAGGTGCTGGGAGAGGGCCTTAGATGGTTGAGAGTAGTACCGCACTTGAAACCTTTGATTATCTGATTCTGTTAAAATTCGGCATGTTAGAGAGAGGTTTGTTTAGCCTCACAGTTAAGAGGACAGATATCGTAGTGACACTGATGTGAAAAGTAAAGAGAAGAGATCGTGGTCAGCTGTCAGAGTTGACAGGAGAGAGACTTCACAGTACAGAGGGTGTGGTTAGTAGTCATGCCATAAACCTTAGACAGTGTAGTTAGTGCACAGAGAAGTAATAATTTTTTAGACAAAGTTGTAGCTTTTATATGAACAAATTATTAGATAAATAATGAGGAAAAAAGTTGATATTCGTATCTTTAGAACCATATCCGAATAGATTTTATATGAAAAGAGCCTTACAATCCCGTCGTCTCGTCTTCATGTTACCCTGAATAACTATTATGTATGGACTTTGGTACGGAGGACAGAGGTACAGTTGTAAGATACGAGCAACAGGAATCACACGATTGCAGTGGTTCGTGTCCGTCACGGACCACAGTCCGCGGCGCGGCCGTCCAGTAGAAGAACCTTAAATAGCCCCGGTAGTGTGGAAAGCCGCCAAATCTACTTAGTAAGTCGTCCATCGTCTGGCTGGCGCTGGTGTAGCTCTCTAAATGTGGGATTCTTCCTCCGTTGCTCTCAGATTGTTGCATACATCCTGGAAATTTCCATCAGGGAATGAGTTAACAGATTTACTCTTGAAGAGTAGTTGCAGCGACTGTTTAGCCCAGTGTGTTTAATTAGTTTTAGTCTTTTTTGATGTATTATACCTCCTCTCTGAATGGGTATAGTGAGTGAATGATGCGGTAGAAGGTTAACAGAAGAGTGGCCAATCGATGAAAATGAGCTCCCCGGTTCGGAATAATGGACTCGGGGCTACGCGCCATTGCAGATCTAAGAGGCAAGGGAATATCGATATCTACAGTATCAACGATAGCTATGTCATTATGGTCTCAATATCGTATGTAAACTGTACCATCATGAATTCACAGAGGCGAGAATTTAGAACTAGTGGCATACTTGGATCTAGTAACTTGAAAAGAATTGACAGTGATAGCAATAAGATTATTCACGTAATGGAACAGCTCAACGGCAACACAGCATCATACGACCACCGTACACCAAAGACGTTTAAGTTAGTTATTTCGTGATGTCCTCGCAAATTCACGAAATGCTGTGAACAGTTGCTAACAACAAATTAACTAGAATAACTTTTACGTCGTCCCCCAACAAGAGCAACACCAGAATGCCAGATTAAAAGAAATGTACCCGGATGAATGCCAGCCACACCAGCAGCTCATCAAAGTTCATACTTAGTTTGCTGAAACTTTCGCAAAGTCTTGTTCTCTCATTAGGTGTTTTGTTAGACGATTCAGAAAGGTTTGATTCATGACCATCATTGATGGTCAAGAGTGGTATCACAGAATATATAAGTGAATATCATTGCTAACCAATGAGATGACACAGATACTGAGAAAACTAATTAGTGCACCCGAATTTTCAAAGGGCTTGATATCATAAAGACATCTTTTGTATGACTGTTGCTGCAATTTGTTTAGTTGGGCTTCTCTAGATTAAGTTTTCGTAGAGTAACAAGCACAGAACACCATCATGATATTGAGTGCTTATCAGACAAATAAAAGAGGAAAAGACCACAGAGCGGGAGAAATATATAGAATCGGCTGTTACTGCGCACTGTTAAGTTTAACCGGATTTCATTGCGGTCAAAGTAGCTCCGGTACCACTCGTTTCCACCACCGTCCACATCTGAAGCTGACTGGGTTAGGTTTCTGGCTTATCACCTGCAATGGTTTGGGTCTGTATGGACCTGTCACAAGGCTACTGCTTGACTCTACGACCACCAACCACATTTTATATATTACTGGGTTTCTGATAGACCATCTGCAATGGTCTGGGTTTTGTGAGAGGATAGGACTAGGTACCAATAGACCCCACCACATCTGATATATATATATATATATATATATATATATATATATATATATATATATATATATATATATATATATATATATATATATATAGGTTTCCAGTCGACACCTGCAATGCTCTGTGTATCGTGAGGAGTGATGAAATTAGGCTGAGATCGATATGAACAGCCGGGTTTAGTGTTCAGTGGTTAGACTTCCTTTCATGGACATTTGCGAGTGATGCATGTTTAGGTTTAACGAATCAAAGATGGGATTCCTCAATGAGGATTTCATATAATGTTGAGTGCACTGGTGGTTAGGTGTGAGTGGATGAATGCAGATGAAGAATTGATTGTACTGATGAACAATAGAATTCACCGATGAGCAGTTGAGTCTTTTAATGAAGAGTTTGATTTAATGATGAAAATTTGGGTTTAGTTTAGAACAGTTGATGTTAATTAATGAACAGTTGGGTACAATGATGAACAGTTGGGCTTATTGTCTGACAGATTCTACTATAGTCTTTTAGGTTAACGAAAACTCTTGGTTTTAGTGTTCAACACTTAAGTTTCATGATGAACAGCTGGATTGGTGATGGAGTTGGTTTTACCCATGACATTTAGTGATGAACAGATGTGTCCCGTGTCAAATATTTTTGTGCTTGATCTAATTTTGAAAGGTTTTTGAAAGGTTAGTTAACAGTAAACAGTTGAGTTTAGTCTTAAGCACTTGGATTTAGCAATGAGCAGTTGTCTTTAATGTTGAACTATGAGATTTACTGACCAACAGCTGGGTTTACTGACAAATATTTGGGTTTAGTTTTACATATATATGTTTAATGGGAAAATTTTAATATGTAATTAATATCTGGGTTTAGTAGTGAGCTGTTGGGTATAGTTTTGAATACTTACATTCAGCGTTGAATAGGTGAGTTTAGTGATGGGTTCAGTAGTGAAGAGTTGAGTGCAGTGTTATCATTTAGGTTTAGTGGTTAACAAGTGATATTAAGGTAAAGATTCATTTTGAACACATGTATTTCAAGAGTAGGTTCAGTGTTGGACAATTGGTCTGTAATAAATGGTTGGATGTCGAGTTGAACGTCGAGGATTTACGGTGAACATTTTGGCTAAGCTGTGACCTGGTGGGTGAGGCTCAGTAGCCAGCAATTGAAGAGATTGTTTAGCAACACATATTTGAGGGAATCAAAGAATAAAGTGTCGTGTAACTCTCGAATGCTCGTTGACTTGCAGCGGCGTCGTGCAAGAAAGAGGAAAGTGTTGTGTGCGAGGAAGTGATTCGTGATACGTCCCAGTTGGTGGTAGCCAGTGACAGGCGACCTTAATGGGAGAACAAGGATACGTTCCATTCCTGTAGCCTTGCGGTGTGTCTTCCAGGAACCGTTGAGTTATTCTGCGTGTGCATGAGGAGATCAGTGCCGGCGGTTTAGCTTTCAGTTCCGATTCTTGTCGATAGCATGAGAATAAGAACGCATCTCCATAGTGGAAAGTATTCGCAACACATAGAATATAGATGTTAACTCAGATAAATAGGCGACTTTTAATACTTTTGTCCAAGTTTTGTAGTTATGTAAGAACGAGGTCTCTCAGAGGGTCGGTGTCTTGATTAAACAGTGTGTGTGGACGAGGTTAGAGTGGCGAATGCCTTTTTCATGTCATAAGTACCGGGTGTCGCGGCCTTGTGTGATATCCCTGGGCAATATCTGCCTCTGTCGCTTCCTTCTTTGTCTTCTTTCATTAATGAATTACTCAATATAACCTCGGCTGGCTGCTCTTGTGGTGCCATGTCTGAGATGTAATTACTGCAGCAGCGACACTTACGGCCGGCCGTTTGAACGCTGCAGGATACAGGATTGATCATTAAGATACTTTAAGGCTAGCATAGTTGTTCGCGTTTCTTCACGTGAAACATTTTACAGTGTAGTTCATAAACAGAAGTCATCGTTCCTTGCTAACTAACAGCCGCACAATGAACTTCGTAATTGCAAAATTTTTCGTAAAACGAGTGCCACTTATGATCAAGGGGGTAAGAATCTTTGAAGAACTGATGAGCGTTATCATCCAGTAGTCTGCTACGTCTGAACACTGTCGTTTGGCTTGGTGTAACACTGGGTCACTACGGCAAGTGTTGATCTACCGCAGAATAAGTTAAGCACGGCTGGTGCGACCCGTAGGTTCGGGTGACGTAACCCGCTGATGGGGTGAGCAGTAGAATCAATATGTGGAGGGTCTCGGTACCTGTGGTTGTAAAGGGGCTTGTGGCCGGTAACACTCTGTTATATTTTAATTAGCTTTTCCGGAGGGGGGGGGGGTAATCCTCTCAGGGGGTTAAAGGTTAAAAGTTGCGTGAGCGGCCACTATGAATACAAATTAGTGGGCTTATGGCGTGTTCCAAGGCTGATGTACGTGGAAGGGCGAGGCCGGGCCCAGCTCACGTACCTTGGGGAAGGCTGCGACGTGAAGTGCGTGCATTGCACCAGGGTAATTATAGAGCTGTGGGGAAGGGGACCTCCAGCTTGATAATGAATGCCGGGGAAATAGAACATTTCTTGAGTGTAAGGCTGATGTTGATGGACGACTAAATTTTCTGGCAGGTAGTTTGTATACAGGAGTTTATGTCGTGGTAGATCAAAGTGCTGGGAAATAAAAAGTAGTGGAAAGAGAAAAAAAAAATAGGAGAGAAATTATCATTTATATGGAACTCCTATGTCTTTATTTTCTGATTTTACGTATCTATTTATGTATTTACCTTTATCTTAAAGGGTGGAGACAAAAAAACCTACCTTAATTTTGATTACAGGGCATCAAGTTTAAGCAGACTATTAGACTCTTGGCAAGAACAAAGTTTCTAAAAGGAACAAAAGTGACGCATGCATGTATGAAAGAATACTGCAGAAATAGTAACAGCCATATACACGACATATGAGGAAAAGATCAAAGGCAAAGAGAAAAAAAGGAAGAGATTATTGATGGGAAATTAGGAACATGGTTCACACAGAGCTTTCCGTACCCAGACGGAAATGGTGACAACTTGCGTTATTATAGGTCAGCATAGCCCACGTGTACTTATAACAGTAGTCAATACATATGAATATGGAACGCACTTCCATTGAAGAGGGACATGGCATACATATCCATACATTCATATACATAATGTGTTTTAGTTATGAACAAACAGGCATATATATATATATATATATATATATATATATATATATATATATATATATATATATATATATATATATATATATATATATGAACAAAGTGCACATGAACGCGCACCTTCATAGAACATACAAACCTCCAACAGCCAGGATCGAATCCGAGACCAAATGGCATCCTGGCTACGTCTCTTCGTTGTATATCAGGTGACATATTTCATTCTTGAATCTCCCCTGATGATGTGATTATTACACGAAAGTGCACTTGGGAACTTATCGTGTTTCATTTTCCCCGTGGACTCATAGGAATATCTTGATCACGCGCAAAATTGTGATCCTTTCCAATATATATATATATATATATATATATATATATATATATATATATATATATATATATATATATATATATATATATATATATATATATATATATAAAGAGGATATATGTGTCAGAGGTGGAGGGAACGAGGAGAAGTGGGAGACCAAATTGAAGGTGGAAGGATGAAGTGAAAAAGATTTTGAGCGATCGGGGCCTGAAGATACAAGAGGACGAAAGGCGTGCAAGGAATAGAGTGAATTGGAACCATGTGGTAGACTGGGTTCGACGTGCTGTCAATGGATTGAATCAGGGCATGTGAAGCGTCTGGGTAAACCATGGAATGTTTTGTGGGGCCTTCATGTGGAGGGGGAGCTGTGGTTTCGGTGCATTACACATGACAGCTAAAGACTGAGTGTGAACGAATGTGACCTTTGTTGTCTTTTCCCAGCGCTCCCTCGCGCGGGGGGGTGCCATTTCATGTGTGGCTGGGTGGCGACGGAAATGAATAAAGGCAGCAAGTATGAATATGTCCATGTGTATATATGTATATGTCTGTGTATGTATATGTATGTATACGTTGAAATGTATAGGTATGTATATGTGCGTGTGTGGACGTGTATGTATATACATGTGTATATATATATATATGTCTGTGAATGTATGTGAGAAATACTTAGAAAAGCAAATGGATTTGTATGTAGCATTTATGGATCTGGAGAAGGCATATGATAGAGTTGATAGAGATGCTCTGTGGAAGGTATTAAGAATATATGGTGTGGGAGGAAAGTTGTTAGAAGCAGTGAAAAGTTTTTATCGAGGATGTAAGGCATGTGTACGTGTAGGAAGAGAGGAAAGTGATTGGTTCTCAGTGAATGTAGGTTTGCGGCAGGGGTGTGTGATGTCTCCATGGTTGTTTAATTTGTTTATGGATGGGGTTGTTAGGGAGGTGAATGCAAGAGTTTTGGAAAGAGGGGCAAGTATGAAGTCTGTTGGGGATGAGAGAGCTTGGGAAGTGAGTCAGTTGTTGTTCGCTGATGATACAGCTCTGGTGGCTGATTCATGTGAGAAACTGCAGAAGCTGGTGACTGAGTTTGGTAAAGTGTGTGAAAGAAGAAAGTTAAGAGTAAATGTGAATAAGAGCAAGGTTATTAGGTACAGTAGGGTTGAGGGTCAAGTCAATTGGGAGGTGAGTTTGAATGGAGAAAAACTGGAGGAAGTGAAGTGTTTTAGATATCTGGGAGTGGATCTGGCAGCGGATGGAACCATGGAAGCGGAAGTGGATCATCGGATGGGGGAGGGGGCGAAAATTCTGGGAGCCTTGAAGAATGTGTGGAAGTCGAGAACATTATCTCGGAAAGCAAAAATGGGTATGTTTGAAGGAATAGTGGTTCCAACAATGTTGTATGGTTGCGAGGCGTGGACTATGGATAGAGTTGTGCGCAGGAGGATGGATGTGCTGGAAATGAGATGTTTGAGGACAATGTGTGGTGTGAGGTGGTTTGATCGAGTAAGTAACGTAAGGGTAAGAGAGATGTGTGGAAATAAAAAGAGCGTGGTTGAGAGAGCAGAAGAGGGTGTTTTGAAATGGTTTGGTCACATGGAGAGAACGAGTGAGGAAAGATTGACCAAGAGGATATATGTGTCGGAGGTGGAGGGAACGAGGAGAAGAGGGAGACCAAATTGGAGGTGGAAAGATGGAGTGAAAAAGATTTTGTGTGATCGGGGCCTGAACATGCAGGAGGGTGAAAGGAGGGCAAAGAATAGAGTGAATTGGAGCGATGTGGTATACCGGGGTTGACGTGCTGTCAGTGGATTGAATCAAGGCATGTGTATGGGGGTGGGTTGGGCCATTTCTTTCGTCTGTTTCCTTGCGCTACCTCGCAAACGCGGGAGACAGCGACAAAGCAAAAAAAAAAAAAAAAAATATATATATATATATATATATATATATATATATATATATATATATATATATATATATATATATATATATTTGTTGATTGTACCTGGTAAGCTGTATGGGGAAGTGGTGATTGAGAGGGTGAAGGCATGTACAGATCATCAGATTGGGACAGAAGTGTGGTTTCATAACTGGTAGAGGATGTGTGGACAAGTGTTTGCCACGAAGAATATTTAGAGAAACAGTTGGATTTGTATGTGGTATTTATAGATCTGGAGGAAGCATATGATAGGGTTGATAGAGATGCCTTTTTGGAAGGTCTTACGAATACTTGGTGTGGAAGGAATGCTACTTCAAGCAGTGAAAAGATTTTATCAAGGGTGCAATGCGTGTGCACATGTAGGAAGAGTGGAGAGTGTTATTCCAGGTAAAGAAGTGTATGCGGCAGGGGTGTGTGATGTTACCAGGGCTGTTTTGTTTGATTATGGATTGGGTAGTGAGGGAGGTAAATGCAAGGGCGTTGGAGAGATAGCCGAACATGCAGTCTGTAGGGGGTAAAGGGGCTTAAGAAGTGAGTTAGTTTTTGTTTGCTGATAATAGAGCACTGGTGGAAGAATCGAGTGAAAAACTGCAGAAGTTAGTGACCGAGTTTGGAAGAGTGTGTGAAAAAATGGAAGTTGAGAGTGAATGTGAATAAAAGCAAAGTTATTAGGTTTAGCAGAGTTTAAGGACGGGTTAACTAGGGTGCGAGTTTGAATGGAGAAATTTTGGGAAAATGAAGTGCTTCAAATACCTGGGGTGGACTTGGCAGCAAACAGAACAACAGAAGCGGAAGTGAATCATAAAAGTAGGTGAGGCGAAGGTTCTGGGAACACTGATGATTTGTGAAAAGGGGGGTCGTTATCTGGGAGGACGAAAATGGATATGTTTGAAGGTAAATTAGTCTCAACCCTGTTGTATTGATGCAAGGCATGGGTTATATACTGGGATGTGTGGAGGAGGGTTGACATGCTGGAACTGAAATATACTAGGACAATGTGGTTTGATCAGGTAAGAGAGAGAGAGAGAGAGAGAGAGAGAGAGAGAGAGAGAGAGAGAGAGAGAGAGAGAGAGAGAGAGAGAGAGAGAGAGAGAGAGAGAGAGAGAGAGAGAGAGAGAGAGAGAGAGAGCAGTGGGAATAAGAAGAGTTAGGCAGAAAGAGCTGAAGAGGGTGTGTTGATATGGTTTGGACATATGGAGAGGATGAGTGAGGAGAGGTTGACAAAGAGGATTTGTGTCAAAAGTGAAGAGAACAAGGAGAAGAGGGAGATCAAGCTGGTGACGGAATGATGGAGTGAAAAATATTTGGAGTGCTCGGGGCGTGCATGGGATTGAGTGTATTGGAACGTTGTGTTATACAGGGGTCGATGTGCTGTCAGTGGACTGATTCTGGGTATGTGAAGCGGCTGCGGGAAACCATGGTAAGGTCTGAGGGGCAACTGACTTAACCCTCAGCTCCCCGTCACTCCAAGCATACTTTAGACCAGCCTCTGTCTGTCTGTCTGTCTGTCTCTCTCTCTCTCTCTCTCTCTCTCTCTCTCTCTCTCTCTCTCTCTCTCTCTCTCTCTCTCTCTCTCTCTCTCTCTCTCTCTCTCTCCAAAACGCTCGAATTTACATTCCTCGCTATCCCATCCACAAACATATTTAAACAATCATGGTGACATCATACACCCTCAATGCAGACACATCCTCACTTCACCTTGAACCAATAGCTTTCCTTTTACACCTTTTCGTATCATCTTCCACAATGCCTTTATATAAGCCGTGGCATTCTCTTTCTCCATGTCTATGATTACCACATACAAATCTCTCACTTTCTCCGAGCATCTATCAGACTCTAAATCAAACACCTGTTCGACACATCTGTCACTCTCAAGGCCATTGTGCTCCTCCCAAGGCTGATGCCTTTTGCATTCAGCCACCCTGGTAATCACCACTCTTCCATACAACTTGCCAAATATGCTTAGCAGACTTATTCCTCTATAATTCGATCACTCACTTTTATCCCACTGGCGGTTATATAATGGCACTAGACAGGAATTCTGCCAGTCCTTCGCCAGCTAATCTTTTACCATACATACACCAAAAGTACTGACTATCCAGTCAACAGTATTGTGTTATCCTTTCTTTAGAAATTCATTACAGCACCAACTACTTCATCTTACATAAGACATTGACCACCTTCTCTACACCAAACCTTTCGTCATGACACGTTCCGCACACCACCTCGTCTCAAACACTTAGCATCTCCTTTTCACCTTTTCTATAATTGTTTCCACTTCTCTCTCTACTTCTCTTACTGGTGTTCCCATTTGTTCTCTTCGCTCTCTTCACATTATTCACCTTCCAAAACATAATAATTTTTTTCTCTTAAGTTTGCCGATACTTTCTCTTTTCGTCTCTCTCTTTCATCCTCAGCATCCTCCTCTTTATCTCTTGTACACCTCCCAATCACTCGCACTCCTTACTTGCAGGTACCGCACATACACCTTTCTTTTCTCTTCCAGTAGCAGCTTCATAGCCTCTTCCTACCACTTGCTACCTTTTCCATTTGCCCATATCCCATCTCATGCATACTACACACCCCATCCTCAAATGTAAACACTTCTCTAAATACGTCCACTTCTTGTCCACTGTCCTATCATCACACTCTCACCATATGCCACTCCTCGCTCAGTCTATCTTGGAAGCTCTGCACAGAAGCCTCATCTTGAAGTTGATTCACTTTCATCACCTTGTCCCTACTCATGTCATTTCCTCTTTTCCTACAAAGTTTCACCCTCGCTTCCACCAAGAAATGATCAGAAGTCCCACCAGCTACCCATTTCAGCGCAGTCACATCCAACAGTCTCTTCTTTGCACGCCTGCCAACAAGTACATAATCTAGTAATACCCTTTGACCAGATTTTCCCAGTCACGAACCCTTTATCTGCACAGGACAAGCTGTTCACACTCCTGCATTAAACACACACACACACACACACACACACACACACACACACACACACACACACACACACACACACATATATATATATATATATATATATATATATATATATATATATATATATATATATATATATATATATCTTTTCTTCTTTCTTTTAAACTATTTGCCATTTCCCGCGTTAGCGAGGTAGCGTTAAGAACAGAGGATTGGGCCTTTTTTGGAATATCCTCACCTGGCCCCCTCTGTTCCTTCTTTTGGAAAATTAAAAAAAAAAAAAACGAGAGGGGAGGATTTCCAGCCCCCCGCTCCCTCCCCTTTTAGTCGCCTTCTACGACACGCAGGGAATACGTGGGAAGTATTCTTAATCCCCTATCCCCAGGGAAAATATATATATATATATATATATATATATATATATATATATATATATATATATATATATATATATATATATATATATATATATATATATATATATATATATATATATATATGAAATATAACCCTCTTTATATGTGCAAAAAGTCAGGCGAGCAATAAAGATAAGCAGAGCGAGATGTGCGTGTTGACCTGATTGGAAAGATAACACAGCACGGATCCCTCCTAACAAGAAGACGAAACAAACGAGGATATGATAACAGAACCTGAGCAAAGCCAATTAGAAACCTGACAAATCCAAACTCTGAAGAGGACGAGGAAAGTCGGTAGAAGAAAGCAAGATAATAAACGAAACACGAGCAATGGTCAGAGGAGAGAAGAAGATACTACAAATATAATGGGAATTTATACGACAACAGAACATTAGTTGTAGCGGACAGAAAGATAATGAGACACAACAAAGCGTGAACAAAGTCCAGCAGAAGGGATAGAAATGATACTGAGAAAAAAGAAATGGTAGAAGATTAAGAAGTTAACAATGACAAGAGAGACAACAACTTATGAAAAAACACTGGTAAGAAGGGAACAATTCAATTGATTGGAAGTTTGTGAAGAGAAAAACATAAATAAGAGGTTAACGTTATTTCCCAGCTACTGATTGCAGCGCAGGTTGAAGGCGTATAGGTATTAATGATAATAAAATGATGTTATGATTATTAGTATTATCATTATCATTATTGTTGTTGTTGATGTTGTTGTTATCATTATTATCATCATTATCATTATTATCCTTTTTAATGGTAATGATAATAAAATCTTTACTTTCTAACAGCAGTAATGACAAGCTTAGCAAAGTATAGAAATTGGTACCGGAGAACAAAGCGCAAATATAACTCAGTAGAAGGTTAACAGAACACATACATCTGTTGGAGGATAACAAAGAGCAAACCAAGATTTTACTGAAGAATCGAACGCATAAACCTAAACCAGTGGTTTAGCAACTAAACACATGCCGAACCCAATAGAAGGATAACATTATACATCAGAACAATAACAGGGCATACGTAGATTCCGGTAGCCAATGTAGTTATTAAAGCAGGAAGAATATAACAAAGTGGAAACAAGCCAAGGGAAAGAATAATTATAGAATAAGAGAATCTGTCAGAGGAAAGACGGTCCACACCTAACTAAGCCTTACAGGAAGATGACAATGCATAAGCTAAGCCCACTGGAAGGATAAGTTAGGCCCAGAACGTCAGAACAAAAACAAACCGAATATAAAGAGATCATTACATCCTTTATGTTGATGTGAAGATACTGGTGTGTATCAAGCTCAATAGAAGGCTATCAGTTAACACAAACGCACTGAAAAAATATACAGATGAAGCCCTCACTAAATTTAGGTGAATTATAGAAAACAAACCGTGGGAATTGGAGGGTAAGAAAATGTGGAGATGATTAAAGGGGTGACGAGACAAAGGAACCAGTTAAACACAAACTCATAGCCAAAGAAATCGATAAACAGCACACAAATAATGTTGTTAATGTGACATACTCTGGGAGAAAAGACGCAGTATGTTCACAACTTGAAAGGGACACAGGGAACAGCAGATCCCAAGAGAGAAAGGTACAAACTGGGTCGATTAGGAGCCGGGAGATGCAAGCAGGGTCGATTAGGCTGATGGAGGAAACGTCAAACACAAAGACATATATCACTCGGGGATGAGAGATACTCTCAACAACCAGGAGGGCCAGACGGAGCAACCAGAAGCCATCAAAGCGTGTTAGACCGAGCAGCATAGCCAGCAGGGAAGGACAGACTAAACAGCCAAGAGCGAGTATAGGGTCAGATTAAGCAGCCAAGAGCCAGCAGAGGGGGTTAGACTAAGCAACCAGGAACGAGCATGGAGAGTCAGACTGAGCAGCCAAGAGTCAGCTGGGAGGGACAGACCGAGCATCCAGAACTTAACAGGGAGGGTCAGAGTGAGCAGCCAGAAGTCAACAGGAGGAAGGGCAAGAGAGGCACTGCCATGGGTGTAACCTGATGTGACCTGGGGTGGGGCGATCAATGCCGGCCATGCTATGTCTGCCTCCCCACCCAACACACCCACCCCACGCGTTCCAAAACTACACCCTATCCATTCACAACCCTCACACACACCTCCCACCTGTACCTTACCCAACCACAACACCCCAGCTCTACGCCTTGTACACACACCCACACTCCTCTCCTCCACTCTCACGCACCACCCACTCCCGGCCCTTCGTCATCTCACCCGCTGAGACCTCTACCGCCCACCTACACTCGATTCTCTCCCTTCCCTACTGCTCTTCCCACGCTTGTCGTCCCCCTCAATCGCGCTGCAGACACACCGCCTGCTGCATGTAGTGTTTGGTAACTAGAAACCCCAGGCAATGTGAGAAGCTCTGTTCTTCACCATTTCACTAGTGGTAATCGTCACGTCTAAGTAGAAATGAATTGCACATAGGTTGCTTCCGGGTTCTGTCAACACATAAATATCATATAATGATCACAAGGACAGTGCACAACGTTCAATCCTGCCTGGAAAAACAAAGATATTTCAGTTTGCTGAGAACCATAGTTTGTTGAACACATTCATTTAGACTAGATCTGATGTCTGATCTGATTTACGTCGATGATGCACGTAGGTGAAGCCTTTGAACGTGTCCTTTATGTATGCATATTCTTTGTATGTAACTTAGATCATAACTTCTGCATACAGCGATCATCTTTTGATGCCTCTATATGTATCTGAGAACATAAAGTCATCGTTTATGAAGACTTAACCCTCGTCGTTAGCAGTCAGAGGACTTCAACATCCTTTAAAAGTTTTGTTGGTGTTGTATAGACTAGCGTTCAGCTGCAACATGGTCTGAAGTCCCACTCTTGGCTCTGTTTAAGGGATTTCTCACCCAGTGGTCGCTCTGTTTGTGTACTATTAGGAGGATTTAGACTTCATTTAGGGGCTCTCTTTATGATGCTGAAACAATGTCAGCATTCAGATGATACCTTAGCTCAATCTGGTTCTATTTCTATATCTTTAATCCATTACGACAGGTATCTTTGAGGGTCTTGACCTCTTGTGGTGGCTCTGCATCTTTGATTACGAGGTCAGCAAGGCGGAGCTGATGGCAATGTTTGTATTGTCGACCATAATACCAGAAATCTTGTTCTGTCTGGTGGCTTCTCTTAATCTTTTAGACCATGGTGCCAATAGTGAGAGGACCTTGTACCCCCCTCCGGAGCCTCGATAATTGGAGATGACACTGTGAGGGGGGTCTGTCAGAGTGAGGAGGCTGGGTACAGCGTGAGGTCCTCACGTGTCGGGTCCGTAATGGATCGACATCGCGCAGGCTCTCACCTCAGTCCCTGGAACACGATTGTACGAGCCTTGAGCACAATGGTACAGCCCTTGAGCATGATGGTACGACCCTTGAGCACAATGGTAGAGCCCTTGAGCACGATGGTACGACCTTTAAGCACAATGGTACAACCCTTGAGCATGATGGTACGATCCTTGATCACAACGGTACAGCCCTTGAGCACGATGGTACGATCCTTTATCGCAATGGTACAGCCTTTGAGCATAATGATACGACCCTTGATCGCAATGGTACAGCCCTTGAGTACGATGATGCAAGCCTTGAGGACAATGGTACGATACTTGAGCTCAATGGTACAGCCCTTGAGCATAATGGTGCGAGCCTTAAGCACAACAGGTACAGCCCTTGAGCACGATGATTCGAGCATTGAGCACAATAGTACGAGCCTTGAACACAATGGTACAGCCCTTGAGCACAATGATACTACCCGTGAGCACAATGGTATAACCCTTGAGTACGATAGTACGACCCTTGAGCACAATGGTATAACTCTTGAGTGCGATAGTACGACCCTTGAGCACAATGTTGATACGATCTTTAGCAGAGTGGTACACACCTTGAGCACGATGGTACGACCTTTGAGCACACTGGTATAACCCTTTTGCACGATGGGACGACCCTTGATCATTACGGTTTGACTTTGCCTCTGTGTGTGTGTGTGTGTGTGTGTGTGTGTGTGTGTGTGTGTGTGTGTGTGTGTGATAGCCAAGCTTTTAATCTAATAGGGTCACTTCCAACATAATCACTGGTCGTACAGTCGTGTTCAAGGGTCGTCCACACTCGTTCTAATGGAGTCTATCGTCGTGTTGAAGGTGTTAGTGCAGGTCAATCTCTCTTTTTTATGTAATCTAATGACCTTTCGTGTATCAACTGACGCAATAAGCGCTGCCGATGTTAATTGATTTTCTGACCTACTTTCCCCCAAGCCAATGGTAGGATGCTTATGTACATCCAAATGTACATTATCTACCTTGAATTCTATTTCCATTTACATGGCGTGGATCAAACGCGTACAGCCTTTCCGTCCGAGCTCACACGCATTTTCTCTTTTTTTTTATTTTCGTTTTTATTTTCCTCTTTTTTTTTCTGTAGGAATTAAATTTGCAGAACTGGAGTCTCCTGCACTATACCCTGCAGGCCGGCAGAAAGAGTAGGGACATCCAATTACTTTCTGATTGCCTGTGTGTCTGTCTGCCAATTTCACTGCATGCCTGAGAATCTCTCTCTCTCTCTCTCTCTCTCTCTCTCTCTCTCTCTCTCTCTCTCTCTCTCTCTCTCTCTCTCTCTCTCTCTGATGAACCCTCCTCGACCGCCACGCCCACACGCCCGTGCACCCGCCTCCCTCAACCTCTGCCACACGCCCACCGGCCGTCTTGACAATCTCACACCCTTTCTTCTCTTACCCTCGTCTTCACCGCCATCCATTTAAATCTCGCTGGTAACCTAATCAGTCGTCGTTTCCAATCTTAATCCCAATCGCTCCTGACAATCTTGTTCCCCTTCGGCATTTGGGCTCCTCCCTCCACTTACTCCCAATCATTTTCTGTACGGCTCTGTTCTCATTCATCCGACTTGCTTCTTAATGTCATCATCATCATCATCATCATCTCTCTCTCTCTCTCTCTCTCTCTCTCTCTCTCTCTCTCTCTCTCTCTCTCTCTCTCTCTCTCTCTCTCTCTCTCTCTCTAGCTTCATCATCCCTCTGTTTTCCATCTTCGTACTCTTTTCTGTGCTTCCTCGCATCTCCCTCTCTGCCTCCTTGCTTCATCCTTTGTCTCGTGTTACATTTGTTCCATCGTCTCTCTCTCTCCTTGCTTCATTCACCTTTCTGTGCTTCTTTGCTCAGTCCTCTTACTGTCTCTTAGTTTCATCCTCTCTCTCATGCTTCTTTGCTTTATCCTTTCTGCCGTGGTTCCTTGTTTCATTTCTCTATCTCTGTCTCTCAGCTTCTTCCATTCTCTCATGCTTCCTCGTTACGTCCTCTCTCTCTCTCTCTCTCTCTCTCTCTCTCTCTCTCTCTCTCTCTCTCTCTCTCTCTCTCTCTCTCTCTCTCTCTCTCTCCTCGCTTTACGCTCTCTTGCCTATTTTCTTGCTCCATCTTCTGTTATCCACTTGCAAGCCTCATCCACTCAGATGTAGGCCCTTGCTTTACACTCTCTCATCTACTTCCAAGCTTCACCCTCTCTAATCTACTTCTTTGCTTTATCCTCTCTTATCTGCTTCCATACTTCACCCTGTCTCATCTACTTCCCTGCTTCACCCTCTCTCATCTGCTTCCTTGCTTCACTTTCCCTTATCTGCTTCACACTCTCTCATCTACTTTGCTTCACCCTCTCTCATCTGCTTCCCTGCTTCACCTTTTCCCATCTACTTCCTTGCTTCATCCTTTCTCATATATTCCCTGCTTCGCCCTTTCTCATCTTATTCCTTGCTTCATCCTCCCATCTCTGCCTCTTTAATTCATCGTCTCTCTCCTCACGTCACTTTTCGAGTTCCCTTTCCGGTATTCTTATATATTCCGCGGGTGTTCCGCGAGCGTGCCATTCCTCACGCCACCTTCATAATCACTTAGAGTAAAGGAGGAGGAGGAGGAGGAGGAGGAAAGGGAGGCTGGCTGGTGGCCGGCTGGCCGGGAGGCACCACATCTTTACTCTAGCGACGCTGCTGCTTCTGCTGGTGTTAGCAGCTGTCTCGCTCCTGACTCCAGTGATGACGCTGGTGGTGGCTGTCTCGCTCCTGACTCCAGTGATGACGCTGGTGGTGGCGGTCTCGCTCCTGACTCCAGTGATGACGCTGGTGGTGGCGGTCTCGCTCCTGACTAGTGAGGCTACTAGTGGTGGCTGTCTCGCTCCTGACTCTCCTGATGACGCTGGTGGTGGCTGTCTCGCTCCTGACTCCAGTGATGACGCTGGTGGTGGCTGTCTCGCTCCTGACTAGTGATGCTACTAGTGGTGGCTGTCTCGCTCCTGACTAGTGATGCTACTAGTGGTGGCTGTCTCGCTCCTGACTCTAGTGATGACGCTGGTGGTGGCTGTCTCGCTCCTGACTAGTGAGGCTACTGGTGGTGGCTCTCTCTCGCTCCTTCCTCGCAATTGCTGGTGGAGACTGTTGAACAAGCTCTTGACTCTTTATTCTCTCATCCCTCACTAATGGAGTCATGGGAGCGTCTCTCTCTCTCTCTCTCTCTCTCTCTCTCTCTCTCTCTCTCTCTCTCTCTCTCTCTCTCTCTCTCTCTCTCTCTCTGTATTTTAGGGAAAATTCGGCTTCAGGGACCAGGTGGAATCCCTGCCATGTTCTTCAAAATGACACTCACTGCAGACATTCATGAACTGGCGAATGTGACACCAGTACAGATTGGAGAATCTCAGTTAATACGTAAACAATACATTAGCTTGACTCTGCATGTAATCTATATCTATAAAAGGACGATACAAGGAAATACCTTAAATGAGCTAGTCAAAAACAAATGCATAAACGAAGACCAATATGGACTTGTACCTGAAAAAAGTATGCAAAACCCCAATCATGCGCTCACGAAATAGGAAAGTTTGATGCATTGAATAAATGGACTCTTTTCTTTTTGACTTCACAAAAGTACGTGGCACAGTAAACCCCATTAACTTTGATGTTGGAGAAGGTAACTAAACAAAACATCATGTAAGATAAGAAGATGGATTAAGCAGCAAACGGACCCTAACTAAGGAGGATGTCCCAACTGGGGTACCGCAAGGGAAGGTGTTAGCCTCAGTGCTCCTAATGATGATATCAGACATCGTCAGCGAAGTAAAGGAAAACATAGTAAGGAGCTTTGCTGGTGATACCAGAGGAAGGAAAACTGGATCCGAAATTGATCAAGAGGAGAAGGGAAAAAGACTTACCATTAACAAATGGGTAGAAGTGAACCTACTGGAATCTAATGAAAATAGATTAAAGTAGATAAGTTATTGTACAAATAAATGCTATAGTGGTACCATATTCCAGCTCATCAGAGAAAGTAATGGGATGTGGAACCAATTCGAAAGAACCTGGATTTCATCATAAATGAGAAACTAGAATTCAAAGAACATATTGTCAAGATACTCCCAGCGAACCGAGAGATGAGTGGCGTGATTCTGACATCTTTCATTACAAGAGACAGAAACTTGATGATGAAAATGCTGAATGTATATATACGAGATACAAAACTGGCTACTGCTCTGTTGTACGGTCACAGTGGAAATAGATAGGAATAGATATGTTAGAGATAATTCAGAAGCACTTCACGAGCAGAGTTAAAAGGAATGGAACGTATAACCTACCATGAAGAGTGAAAGAACTACAATGTACAGCCGAGAAAGAAGAGAAATATGTATAACAATCTACGTATGACAACATATTGAAGGCATGAAAGAGAATGTATGCAACCAAAAGGCCCTCTCGAGAGATACAGAGTTTGTTAGTTAAGTCTTCAAGAACATACCGGAAATATATGACAGCCCAACCAGGAAGCTAGAACGACTACTCATTATAGACAGAATGAGAAGTATTCCTGGAGCAACTACAGAAACATTGAAAAGACTACTTGACATGTGGTTGTAATCAGTTCCAGATGAACTGAGACTCAATGATTCTGTCATGCAGGTGGCAGCTGAGAAGAACAGTCTCATTCATCGAAAAAAAAAAGAAAAAAGTGCAGGTGAGCACTCCGCGCTAGCCGTGCCATCATGGCAATATCACGTCGTAGGTACTTGTAGGTAGGTAAGTACGCTCTCTCTCTCTCTCTCTCTCTCTCTCTCTCTCTCTCTCTCTCTCTCTCTCTCTCTCTCTCTCTCTCTCTCTCTCTCTCTCTCTCTCTCTCTCTCTCTCTCTCTCTCATCTTTAATGTGGTACCCAGCTTTCCATCTCCCCTGAATACTTGTCCACTATTCTGTTCCGGTGCATAATGCATATTTGAAACACGGGTTGTGTGCCTCCTCATCTTGCTAATGTTTGCCAGAGCAGTGTGTGACTGCCACGCTGACCTGAGTCTACGTGTGTGTGTGTGTGTGTGTGTGTGTGTGTGTGTGTGTGTGTGTGTGTGTGTGTGTGCCCCAATATACGTCCCTCAGTAACCGGAAATAGTCAAGAGAGAAAGAGAAAGAGAGGGGAAAAAGTAGCCAAGAATTCGACTGATCTGGTTACTCTTGCATACGGACGAAAATACCCTAAATCTCTTGAGCTCGTTGGTCCAATTCGTGGAGGCACGGCGGTACAGCCCTTGTGTATATTGACCTGGCCTCTGACCTGACCCTTAAGGGATAGGTCAAAGACCAGGCCATCATACTCAAGGACCGTACTCTCGTGCTCATGGGAGTGATTGTCTATGGTAACAGCATTTTTTACACTGATCTACACCGCCGTTAGGCACGGACAATCCTCGACATTATATGTATTTCGTGAACTCTGCGACGCTGCTAAAGACGGGTTCGTGGTAACGAGAGTTGTTACAAGCACAGGAAGCCTCCCTCGAGGGTCTGTGAGCTGTTGGGTGTGGCTTGGCCTCATGATGGGCGAGGGACAGGTACATGACAGTTATGGATGCCGCCAGAGGTGAATGGTAAGTCTATTAATACACGGCCAGATGGTGGAGCCAGTCTCTCTCTCTCTCTCTCTCTCTCTCTCTCTCTCTCTCTCTCTCTCTCTCTCTCTCTCTCTCTCTCTCTCTCTCCAAGGCCCGGGAGTGAGTGTGGGATGGAGGGGAGGAAATGGCGTAGTACATCACCCTCACTCCTTCCTCACCACTTGGCGAAACGCCAGCAGAGGGACCCTGGTACTAGTGGTCACAGCGAAGTGTGATTCGTCTTGGTCGTTCACAGTCCAGCCTGCAGATGTAGGTCACCGGTGAGGAAATTACGCAATTGCTCGCTTTGGTCTGGTGTTTGCACACACACACACACACACACACACACACACACACACACAAAGGGAACGAGGGACGCATGTGGGAGGAGCCTTCTGGAAATGGGTTGAGGTCTCTCTCTCTCTCTCTCTCTCTCTCTCTCTCTCTCTCTCTCTCTCTCTCTCTCTCTCTCTCTCTCTCTCTCTCTGTCAAAAAGAAGCCAACAAGCTAGACAGCAGTTTAGGATAGATTACTGGCAAAATCTTTTTAGGATATCAGAATAACGTAATGAGAGACTTTGATACATTAAAAGTTTCCCCTAATAACCTTGTAAATGGTGGTCAGGAACGATAGACAGCGACAATTAGGAAATAAATCTAGTCTTTTAACTCCATACGTCGAGGGCGGGAAGAAGAAAAAAAGAAAGATGCATCAAAGCGTGTAATCAAGACAGTGGCGAACTGGAAAGATGAGCACCAGAAAAAAACTTCGACACTGCATATTTTTTTTTTTCAGCCTCGTGAATCGCACATACTTTGAGGATTTAAAGAAAACGTAAGTTAAAAAAAAAAGATGAAAATTGACCCTAAATCCATATTCATGATATTTTTTCAGGTCAACAATCTTTGTTTCAAAATGTTAAGGTGACGTATGGAAGAACTACCTTTTCTTCAATATATATATATCATCTGATTTTTTTTCTAGGAATAGCAGGTAGGGAAATGATACAAAACTTAAAGTTGTCGTATTGATGAACTTGCTTATCATAATAATTGTTAAGGTTATGTCCTTTAAAATGTTATTTAGTTGACAAGTTGTAATAAATCTAAGAAATAGGTTCGGTAAAGATATCCTAAATATCACAAGAAACAAGATTTTGACGCCATGTTTTTCAACAGAACAAAGAAAAGCAATATATAAAGATAGTAAAGAAACAAATGAATATATTCCAAATAACTGACCAGGGCTACAGCTAAGGGAAAAAATGCATCGGAACCAAAATATAGCGTAATGCAGTGCCTCATCACTTTCGATATTAACCTAACGTCCCTGAAAAACATTACCTAGATCTTACGACAGGTAATAAAGAAATAAGAGACTGAAAATAACTTATGACCTGGTGGATGTTAACCATAGTTATCCATACAATATTGTCTCTACCTTCAAACATATCCAGCTTTGCCCAAACAGACATTTTCCTATATTCAGAAAATATAAGAATATCAAATTCTTCTTTCTGAGTGAATGATTTCTTTGGACGCCAAGAGAGACTGTCTCTCTCATCTTGTCTCACGTCAACATTTTGAACTTTTAAATAATTATTTGGTTAATTCTCATCACAAAGGTCGTCAGGAACTGTACTCTCCAATTGCTTTCATTTGATTCACTATGAGCTGGTCTTCCTACACAGCCTTCGATGATGGCAATCTTTGTTTCATTATTTGAGTGCAAATGACCGGCATGATAACGGTGTTCCAAGATACAGTGTTTCCCCCTCTGATATTCAGTGTTGCATCAGTCGTGGGCTGGGCCAGCTGGCGCACCTAGTCTGGCCATTATCGCTGCAACAGCCGGCCCACACATGCCAGAGATAAGGAGGAGATGGAGGAAGGAGGGAGAGGCAAGCAAGTGCGCCCCCCAACGAGGAGATGTTGCCTGCATTGTCAACACTTTTTGGTTCGAGTGTGTAGGCTAGGATGGAAGTAAGGGACGACGCTAGGGTTGATCGGTCGATAGACAGAGCTTGAGGATGATGAGGGTAAGGGACGGTGCGTGGGGTGATGGGTAGATAGATAGAATGATCCTAGAGATGACGTAGATTGGTGCACCGTGCTTAGGGGTGATGGAAAGGTTGATAGAGCCTAGGAATGATGGAGAGACGGATAGGATCTGGGAATGACGGAGGAGTGAATGGGTCCTGGCCACGATAAGAGGTGGATGTGTCCCGGGGATCATGGGGAAGTGGGTAGATCCTCTTAATGATAGGGAGTTGGCTAGGACTACGCCAGGTCACTCACCACACCATCCATCGACCTAACCGCCGCGCCGCCGCGATCTGTAAGTGCTCGACGCAAACTTTGCTCGTGTTTTAAGATACGTTGTGTGTGTGTGTGTGTGTGTGTGTGTGTATAACCTCACGGTCTGCTTATGGCTGTTGTGCTCATAAATCAGGGCACACTTATCTAGCCTGTAATATATTTATGCGTGTATTAGTGTACAATTGTGTGTGTTGTTTTGTAGGTGTTTGTGTGATGTTGCGTTTGTTTATGTGTGTGTGTGTGTGTGTGTGTGTGTGTGTGTGTGTGTGGGCAATGAGGTAACTGGTAAGAATCGAATTCCATCTCTCTCTCTCTCTCTCTCTCTCTCTCTCTCTCTCTCTCTCTCTCTCTCTCTCTCTCTCTCTCTCTCTCTCTCTCTCTCTCTCTCTCTCCCCTGTTTCATGGAGCCTTCGTTTATAACGAATGAGAACTTAACCCTCCCTGCGTCCCTCCCTGCGTCCCTTCCTGGCTCTCTCTGGTAAGTAGTAGGTGGTAGGCAGCCACGGACCAGGTTAGGTATGATAACAGTGCTAACCACCTCGGTAGTGAGAAGGTTAGTGATGACTGTGCTACTGTAAGCCAGCACTTCAGTGGCTGTCGTGTCACTTCTTTTGGCCCATGTAGCTAGCTATCTTTTACCTTCTGCCTCACCCGCATGTGAGTTGTGGGCCTATAGTCAGCAGCACAGAATCTCTCCATCTAACACATAACACTTAATGCGTAGCTCACACGACTCGTTCTTCGTAATGCTAGGTTTTCCTACGGTGAGCCGCAACGCGATAGCCCTACCTTTTGGCAAAGTCTCGTTCTTAGATACGCGCATGAATAATTGCTATCTCTCTCATTTATTAAGGCATAAAAGTTACATGAGTAGAAAAATGAAGTATTTCCTTAATTTACCTAATGTGAAGGAAAGCGTTAAGTCCAGTGCCTGCGGGGTATGTTCTTGAGGTAGAAGAGACGTGGATCAGGCAGAGTCTTAAAGAGTTTACTGACTGAGGAAGCGGCTGAGGAGAGTTGAGGAGGAGACTTAAGGATTTTTGAAGTCACTAAACTTTTAGGATTTATGTTTTCTGACGTTGGACAATATTTCTTTAATAGCTTTCTTGACTGCATTCTCTCCCTGACATTTTTTTTCTCTTCATTCCTTTCTATATACATTGAATATGAAGGCTCAACGATTGTAGAAGACTTTTGCCCGTATTGTACAAATAAGGAATTAAATACGAAAACAAAGAAAATGGTGAATCTTCACCAGTGGTGTTGGGAGTCACTAGCGTGTTGGTAAACAAGCCACATTGTGGCCCAGTGCAGGAATCAATGACCCGGTCACTCCCGCCGCTTCTCATTAGTGTCAGAATCGCGGTCTGCGGCACCCATCTCTCTCCCTAGGGGTAACCTAGCACTAATGGACAGCATTGTCCCACAGTTGTTCTAGTTAAAGGTTCAGCATTTTAGAGCACTTCAGCTTGATCCTTCGTGACAAACTGATCGACTTTGGATGACTGGTGGCTATAGTGGTTGAGAAAGATGGACTTGGCCAGCTTACTGAGTGCTGCAGGAGCCTTATAGAGACACCTGGGGCAGGAAGTATATATATATATATATATATATATATATATATATATATATATATATATATATATATATATATATATATATATATATATATATATATATATATATATATTTACACACACACAGTTCACTTAAGACGAAATTATGGCAACAGTTCAGGTATAATGCCGACTCCCAAGTCCCTCTCACATACAAATTCTTGCAGCATATCTCCTGTGAGATAATATTCTTATTAAGGCCTTCTTTTAGTATGTCTCAGCCTCTTCTCTTTGCATTTACTAGAGTTGACTTTCATCAATCACCTACCATAGCAACCTTTGAGATGGCTCGATACTCTTGGAAGCTGATATAATCCTTATCACTCCTCATTTTCCTCGTTACCAAGGCATCATCCACAAACACACACAAGTATGAGTCCAATCCATCTGGCAGGTCGTTTACATAGATAAAGAAGAGCAATGGTCCCAAGACTGAACACTGTTACACGCCGCTAGTGACCCCGGTACATTAAGACAAGGCTCCTCTGGTATGCTTTCTTTGTTCCTTTTAACTAAGATGATTTTCTGTCCATCGAAGGAATCTTTCCCTTATCTCCGCTTGAAGATTCAGCTTCTGTTATATCTTGAACAGGATGTCACGCTTCCCATCAGGCGTACCTATGCACTACTTCAGCACATATAGACTCTTCACTGTGACCGTGATCTTGTATAGGGTCAAGGTCATTTAACAGTATGTCTTTTCGAGATACGTCAGTGCTTTACAAGACCTCCTCCAAATTCCATATGTCACGTGTGGGAGCGACAGTGCCTTTCACTACGAAGATGCCTTTGAGTTTAAGATTCAGCTCTTCGTACAACATTATATCCTACTGCACAAATCTTTGCCTCTGAATCCTTTGGCTTAATTAGGTGCTCCTTCACTGACAATCTCCTCCTAATGAAACTTTGGAAAAGTTTTTGATTATCTCTTGGCACGTCCCAGATGTTCCTTTCAAAGTTTCTCTGCTCTTCCTTTCTTGTTCCATTCGTTTGTTGCTCTCTTACACCTATCAAATGCTGGCTGGCAGTTGTCCCGCCTGTACGTCTCCCGCAGTACATCCCAGTACATCGCTGTTTGACACCTTTTATTGAAGAACGCCTCTTTTCCTTTTTTACCCTTCCCACTGGATATGTGGTTAGGGGTTTCCATTTTCCTATTCCATTGTGAATTAGATTCAGAGATCCTTCCATAACAGTAAGCTGTATTATGGCTACTAAACTCAATTTTTCCATAATTTTTAGTTCTGTGGAGTCTCCACATTTTGTATCCTTTTTTGTATCTGGCTTCATCACTGTTATTATCATGTCCTCATATACCTCATGAAATGAGGACATACCACATTTCTTTTCGTTTTCTCTGACTAGTTGCTCCGTTTATAGAAAGGAGTGATCCATCCTTGTATGGGGTACTATTCTCTTGGGTGGTTTTAGCACCGCATACCCACTATACAAGTAGATTGTAGAGCAATTCGACTTATCAATTCCCGGGGGTTATTCTCACAACTTGACTTACTTAAAGGCACAATGTTGGTTCACTCTCTCTGTTCTATTGGTGTTACTTTGGATTTTGCCCTCGAGAACTGGCCTCTTGTGTGCTCCCACTATTAGTTAGACTACGTAATACTCAGCAAGCTGTTGCGTCACATAGATACTGCGTGGCCACTGGCAGCGCAAGGTTGGGTCGTACCGGTAACTGTTTCTTTCCGTACACCTCCAAGCCTTGGGCCGCTCTACCCGCTCGTGTGTGCCCAAACAACTATGACCTGGATTTATTCAAAAGACAGGTTTTCCACTTCAAAAATTCGTGGAATATTTTTCTTTCCCTCGTAATTCACCCTTTCATCGACTCTCTTTATGTTTCAATTAAACCCCGGCCTTGATGTGGACTTTTGTCCATGACTGGGATCTGCAACATTTAGAAAATTGTGTGTGTGAGAGAGAGAGAGAGAGAGAGAGAGAGAGAGAGAGAGAGAGAGAGAGAGAGAGAGAGAGAGAGAGAGAGAGAGAGAGAGAGAGAGAGAGAGAGATGGCCAAGTCCGCAAGGACTTTGATGATGAAACGGTTCTCAGTAGAGAGGTTTACCGTTCCCCCTTGTCTTAGCACAGTTTTACAGTATTTCACGCACAGGTGAAACAGCCAGCGGCAGTATTGTTCACTCTGCAGACATTCTCACTGTGGCACAGGACAAGTTGGACACTGGCGCACACTACCGCGAATTGGCTACTGCGGTGCTCACAATAGCTGTTCGCTGGCCACTCTGGTGTGCTAAGTCGCTAGCTGTTCACTTTGGCGCCTAGAGCCGCTTGCTGGTCACTGGCGAACGTAGTCACTAACTGGCCACTATGACGCACAGAAGCGCTAGGTGGCCGCTCCGTCACTCACTCCAATTAAGAACTGACTGTCACTCTGAGCAGCAGGAACACCTCTACCGCAAAACATTTTTTCATGTTTTTCCCTCGTCGATTTATTGTGGTCGAGCATTTTTTTTGCACGGCACCAGAATAAAGTATTTTGTTGCCTCGCGAGGTAACGACCGCCCGTCGTGCTGGGGCACAGGGGCGTAGGGAGAGGGGCTCCCACACTCACTCTTCCTAACAGGACCAAGACCTGGACGTTTTATTCCATACAAAACAGCGCGGGCGGGTAGAGACGAACGAGTGCACATTGTTCTCTGTCATTCATCGTTGTCTTTTTTTTCTTAACAGCGGAACATGAGTCGCTTATTACTTTTTAGTTTAAAGTTGTCACAAAGGAGTTGTTTGTGCAGAGTGTCTGGTAGAAAGGATGGTGAGGTATAGCACTAGAGTGGCAGGTCGACGCGAGCGCAGGGCGACAGTGGGATGGGTGTAACTCAGCCACTGACGAAGACTGATGGATTCCTCTCTGTAAGATATATTCCTGATACCTGTATACCTCATGTGCCTTCTGGCATCTGCCGCCACCGATTGGCAGCACACCCTGAATGGCATCCCAGTGTGCCAGGAGTATTGGCACCTTTGGAGGGTACTGACAGCTTCCGAGAGCTTACAGTCATCAAAGGTGTCACCCATATGGAGGCATCATACGCTAACACAGACTCCAACTGTACCTGCCACTGATGAAACAGTTTCCTTTCTCTTCGCAATATTTGTCCTATCATTATTCTTAGAAGGTCATATTTTTGTTCAGTTTTAAACTCTTTGGGTGTCCCAGCCAGGAAGTGGCAGAGCAGGTTTAGGGTTGGGAGAGGAATGTCCCGTTCCAGTGTTGGTCCTGCTCCAGTGTGCCTGAGGCAGCTGGCTTTCTGTCTAAGTAGAGTCCGCATCCCTGGAATGTCAGGTCGAGCCTTGCTGAACTCATGTGAATCTTCTATTTTTTTTTTTCGTTTACTTTTCTCTATGTTTTTTTTTCTGATTTAGGGCATTTTACTTAGTTTTAGATGAGTGTGAATTCCATAAAGATTAATGATATGTTCAGATATAAAACCTCAGGAGACTGATTAGAACACGAAGTAAAAGCGGCACAACACGCACTTGGATCATCAGGAGTGTGCGTGTGTGTGTGTTTGACGCCAGCATGAGCGAGCTGACAAAACTTTGGCACGAGCGTCTCGGGCCCATCCAGATGGACTCTCGGCCAGGTTATGTCTTCAGTACTATTTTTAGTTTTGTCCTCACCTTTAGGTATGCTTGGAGCATTTTTCCATCAAGATTAAATCCATTTCAGGTTTGTTTTAATGCTACTGATCTTAAGATTTCTTGATGTGTCTATTCTATTGCTGACAAAGTTAGTCATTCGATGGGATGTTTCATCGTCCAACAGCGTCTTCTGCGATCTTCTCTTTCTCTGTGTACATCCCTTCTCCACACACCACCCGCATACCTCCCTCTCCCTCATCTCATCGTTCCTGGCGAACCGCTCCCTCAATCCCTCCCGCTCTTTCCCGCTGCCATCCTCGCTCGGACCTCTGGCGGGTGTTCAGCAAAGCTGGGAAGGGGTTGAATCTCCAGCTTTAAAGTTGTTACCACCACCACTCAGTAAGAGACAACTCTTGAGCTGTAAGTTTGGTATGGTAGACCTTAAGGGTTTTCCCGTAATGACCATCTAGCAGGACGTCATCAGTTAGATCTTATAGCACACACACACACACACACACACACACACACACACACACACACACACACACACACATACACCTACACACATACGCACGCACGCACGCACGCACACACACACACACACACACACACACACACACATACACCTACACACATACGCACGCACGCACGCACACACACACACACACACACACACACACACACACACACACACACACATACACCTACACACATACGCACGCACGCACGCACGCACACACACACACACACACACACACACACACACACACACACACACACACACACACACATACACCTACACACATACGCACGCACGCACGCACGCACACACACACACACACACACACACACACACACACACACACACACACACACACACATACGCACGCACGCACGCACGCACACACACACACACACACACACACACACACACACACACACACACACACACACACACACATACACCTACACACATACGCACGCACGCACGCACGCACACACACACACACACACACACACACACACACACACACACACACATACACCTACACGCACACACACACACACACACACACACACACACACACACACACACACACACACACACACACACACACACACATCATCTGGCGTGCAGGGAGACCTTGCTGATCCTCTACCTACGTCGCAACGGAGAAATTCTAAATCCATTCAGGTCCCCGTGTCAGGAGCAGTGTGGATCTGTCACTGGGTAATCTGATTGTATGTTTTTTTGCAGTTCTGACACATATTCTCTGACTCGATGAATATTTTGTAGATTCTTCTTTCTTTCTAAGAGTTGTTCAATACTTTTTCAATACACGTATACGATTTCCTTTGATCAATATTGTGGTCTTTTCAGTTTTATTCCTTCATCATTGAATATTCTCCAGATATCCACGTTTCTGTATTTACCTTACTTAATCTTTTTACCTTCATCTGTCTTTTCATGTGCTTATACATACATACATAGATACGTTCACACACACACACACACACACACACACACACACACACACACACACACACACACACACACACACATATGAATATGTAAGTACATCCGTGTATGCGTGCATTCATACCAGTGCATACATGCATAAAAACAGACACGTATTGACACACGCTCGAAGCAACAGCTTGTAAACCAAACATAAACCTTCATAGCCAACACAACCCTGTTATAAAAACACCGTTTGATGTGGGGGTGAGGTAACTGGTGTGTACCCCATGGCAGGGGGTCACCTGAGCCCCCCCGGCGGCACCTGATGCTGAAGTATAGGGCTGAAAGCGGAGTTCTATCATCTTTTTCTAAGGCATCGGTTCGAATCCTGGTCATGGCAGGAGGCCCACACTCAGCCCAGGTGTTTATCCTACCTCTGAGGCTGGTCAATAAATGAATATCTGGCTTATGCTGGTGTGTGTGTGTGTGTGTGTGTGTGTGTGTGTGTGTGTGTGTGTGTGTGTACACACATAGGAGTAAAGACACAGTACATAAGTACAAGGTTAAGAGAAAGGGCAATACGAATGTAAAGGTCTTTCCCATTAACACATGGTAGTCTCTCACACACACACACACACATACACACACTGTCTACTGGTAGATACTAGAATAACATTCAAGTATGTGGGCAACGAAAAATTCAATGAGCTGTTCACACCCTAATTAGGCCAGAACTAGTATATGCTTCTCAGCTTTAGTCACCGCACTTAAAGACGCACAGAGAACTAACAGAGAAGGTCCAGAGGAGAGCAACAAGGATGGCACCGGAATTAAAAGAGGCTAGTTACAGGGAAAGGCTAGAAACCTTCAGTATGCCCATTATGGATGGAAGAAGAGTGAGGGGTGACCTGATCACGAGCTTTTAAGTCTTTAAACCAGCATGATGAAGTAGACTGTGAACAGATCTTCGAATATGCAGGATAAAACGACCAGAAGATATAACCTCATCTTAAGCAAGAAACTTATCAAAAGATATTTAAAGAAGTATCTTTATAGTATAAGATTAGCGAACGAATGGAGTAATCTGAGTATGGATATTATGAATGTGGATGACCTGTACAAGAAATAGGTAATTACATTCGCTAAGGCGGCTGCAACAGTAGCATGGGAGATTGGAAGATGATTAATCATGATAACAAACATCTGTCTTACAGTTAACGTAGGGAGGAGCACACGCTGGGGTCCCAGGAGTGCCTTAGAATTGAATATTCATGGGAGCAATGGGTAAATCAACCCATGAATCTTCAAGACGAGAATCTTTGACCAGCGACGGTTGAACGATAGTTGCCGGTTAGGACATTCACCACCCTACTTACTTCAAACCATCTACAACTTATAGAATTAAGAAAATAAGACGTTATATTAATATTCAAGGTTATAATGAAGGAGCAGAGTGAAATAAAGCGAGGAGAGCAACTTTAAGAGCACCGTCTGATCCATACCGCCATTGCAACGGCTGTCAGATTTCGTTTCAAAGCCAGGGTGATCTTTCTCTTTGATTATCAGGAACGAGACAAAAATTATATTATCCCTAGTCAGTTGTGAGCGCAAGATATGGCCATTAGCACTGAATTTAGTAGAGCTGGAGAGACAGTTTCGTCAGTCATACAAGGAAGGAGGATATTGAAATTTTGAACTGAGGGAAAAGATTAACTTGATTGAAAATATCGACATAAGAGTAAATAGACTACGAAAATGCCTTGACCTGCATAAAGATGGTAAGGGTGACTATTCTTATCAACCATATGTGCCGAATAAGTGTGCAGATCCGACTTACAAACCGTTTGAGATATCATTCATTGTATCAGTGGAGGAAAAATGTGGTGCCCATAGAATGGGAGAGAGTACTTGTCTTGCCTAAGTCTAAGAATGGAGATCGGAAATTTACGCTGGACTTAAGGCCGATCTCTCTAACGAGCGTGGACAGTAAAGCAATAAGAAAGGTACTCAGAGAGGAGATGGATGAGTTATTTCAAACTAGTTACATAAGTGAGAGACACGAACGGACTTCAGGGAGAGAGACTCATTGTAACAAATCTACTGGACTTATTTGAGATAATGGATTGTGTATTTGTGAACTGCTAGGAAGCGTCTGACATTGTATCACATCGGAGGTAGGTAGAGCAATTGGACCCTCGGGCAGGAAAAGAAGAGACTCCTTCAGTGGACAGAAAACTATCGGGGACAGAGTACGTATGTCAGAGGAAACCTTTCCGAAATGGATTGGGCTCACCAGCGGCGTGCCGCGTGGTTTGGTCCTGGGTCCATTGCTCTTCTTGATCTATGAAAATGATTTGCCAGGACTGGACTCATACATTCATATGTTTGTGGATGATGCCAAGGCCATGAAGAAAATTAAGAATGATGTGGCTTGCATCAACTTTCCGGCGAAACTAAAACTTCAAAGTTAGTCTGATGCATAGTTGATAAAACTCAACACGAGCAGATATAAAGTAATGGGGATGGGACATAGTGGAGGAAAGCCTCAATGCAAATAATGTAAGAGGGAATAAGAGGCAGGAATTTGCATGCGAGGATAACTTGGGAGTCGATACTATGCGTAACACGTCTCATTAGCTCCAACTTAGGAGCACTGTAAAGAAGACAAACTGCAGGCAGATACATAGATAAGGATATGTGTAGCAAGTTATTCACTAGAATATGCCTCTGATGGTTGGTCATTGCACTTAAAGATGAGGTCAGAGAACTAACGGAGAAGGTCCAGAGGAGGGTAAATAGAAATGTTTATAGAATCAAAAGATCCGAGTTACTTGCCTACCATGGAGGAGAGAGGAGTAGGGGTGACTTGTTCACAGTCTTTTTATAAACGAGTTTGTTGATGCCGACAGCGAATACAAAAGTAGTAATGACACACACACACACACACACACACACACACACACACACACACACACACACACACACACTCAAAAAATCTATCCCTTGAAACTACATAGTACGCAGATGGGAAAGCGACTGGCCAGACCAGGCAGTTAATTTCATATTATGAATGAACAAATGACAAGTCTTATAGTTGAACGGGATGCCATTCTTGTCACCATAACGTATTGTGAGGTGGGGAATGTGTGGGAGGAAATTACGTTTTATTCACTCTCCATCTTGCATTCAAGTTCTTGGACATCGAGATGGATGTTTAAGATTATATATTACGTAAATTCGAGTCAAGTTGGGATACTTGGCAACAGTCTGATCTCGCCAGAGGAGTCACACGCAGCTGGTCGAAGTTGTCGAAAGGAACCCACTAAGAAGGATGTCGCCTGTAATGAATGGAACGAGTCACGAAGCTCCGTCTCCTCTGGAACGAGATGGATAAGGGAGAATATGATAACCACATGGAGATTACGGACACGACATCAGAATGAAAGAAACAATTCTATGAAGTCAGAATTAGGGAGCGAAAGTGTACAGAGGGACGTGGGAAAGCATTTCTTTAGCAATAAAGTTGCCGACACATGGAACAAACTAAGGTAAGAGGAAGAAAATGAGAACAACATTAGAAAATTCGTCAAAATGATGAAGATGTAAAAGAGGATGGGGGCCACACGAATGCACATTTCCTTCCCTACAATACGTAATATAATGCACCTCTACCCATTCGTACAAAATAAGAACGCATACACGCATAGAAGCACGCACACACTCACATATGCACACAGATATGCACATACATACATACACAGACACACACGCTCGGACACAGAGACACCATAATAGTAGAGGATCGTCATCGGTGGCAGCAGGGTTGGTAGCGACGTGTTTGTCAACAAGTCTGGTCCTTACTCAGTACGTGGATCAACAACTCATTCACTGCCACAGACCCTCATTAGTGCCAGCCTCCACTTATTATCTTAGTTTGCTTTCTCGCCCAGCTAAGTTCCCTCGCTTTCCTGGAGGTTCTTCTCTTCTGATAGCCTTTTGTCTTGAAAGTCTCACGCCTTCCTGAATGTCTCTCGCCTTCCTAAGTGTCTCATGCCCTCCTGAAGGTCTCTTGCCCTTCTCAAGGTCTCTCTCCCCTCTGAAGGTCTCTTGCCCTCCTGAGTGTCTCATGCCCTCCTGAAAGTCTCTTGCCTTTCTCAAGGTCTCTCTCCCCTCTGAAGTTCTCTTGCCCTCCTAAGTGTCTCATGCCCTCCTGAAGGTCTCTTGCCCTTCTCAAGGTTTTCCATTCTTCTGAAAGTCTCTTGCCCTTCTTGGAGCCTCTCGCAATTCTGAAAGCCTCTTGCTCTCCTGAGGGTCTCTCTCTCTCTCTCTCTCTCTCTCTCTCTCTCTCTCTCTCTCTCTCTCTCTCTCTCTCTCTCTCTCTCTCTCTCTCTCTCTCCCCTCCCTCCTCTCGCCTTCCTGAAGATCTTTGATCGATCTAGACACGCTCGAAAATGCTGCTGCTTCATCCCTCAAGTTAAGAGACTTTCAATGACATACTGGACGGTTGATTGCCGAAGTTGTGGCCCAGAGGCACCTATCATTAGTCTCTCAGGACGAAGGAACCAAGATAAATTGTTGATCAGTCAGGTGACACCAACTGTTAGTGCGAAACGCATCTGTGATTCATTTCAACGGAAAGAAAACCTAGAAACATTTGCTTTAGATTCATATTGTTATATTGCAAGTCTGGTATTGAGGTGATGTGCCGTGGTTGGTAGGTTTTCATAGTGGTGGTGTTGAGTTGGTGTACAATGGTTGGTGGTGGGTTTACTCAGTGGTGGTGCTGAGTTGGTGTACCTAGGTCGGTAGGTTGACACGGGGGTTGTGTTTAGTTGGTGTACCATGGTTGGTAGGTTTACACAGTGGTGGTGTTGAGTTGGTGTATCGTGGCTGGTAGGTTTACAAGGTGGTTTGTGGCAGCTGGTCTATTCCGGGTCCTGGCAGGTTGGTTCCTGCTTCTGTAGTCTCCTGTCTGTTAGTCTTGTCACCTTGGTCTGCGCAGAGACCATTTGTCTGGATTATTAACAGTGGTTATTCATGCTCTGATTATTCAGCTGTACTCTCTGTCTGTCTCTCCCTCCCTCCCTCCCTCCCTCACTATACTTAGCTGGCCTTAAAGCAGACTCGGTCATGACTCGCCTCTGCGCAGCAGCTTGTACGTCCGAATAATACATTAAGATACTCAATTCTCATCAATTTGATGTCGAATTTACGTGTCTAACGACTTCCCTGGCAAGATGGGTTACGTGGCTAAGGCAGCGTTGAATTGTCTTGTATGATTTGGGAGCACATTTCAAAATGGATGCTCACGAACTCGGTGGTATTTGAATACCCTTGTACAAACGTCCGGATATACATCTCTGCAATTTTGATCATCGTCTCCTCAACACGGACAGAACGATTTGCTATTAAAGACGTACTAAAAGATGAAAAAGAGGATGAACTTGGAGATGATATATTGATAATAAGTGACTCTAAATGTGCCCTTGACATAATGAAAACAGAGGGAGTTATGGATGATGTGCTTATCAAGGAAATTAGATACAAAGATAGGAGTTTAGAAAGCAAAGGGAAAATGTTACCTTACTTAGGGTAACTGTGTAGTTGGATTGGTTGGGAACGAATTTGCCGATATCTATAAACGAAAGGTGACTGTAAGAGAAATAAGATATGATCTCATGTACGCGAGCGTATGGGACGATCAAAGTAAAGGGAAGAGAAAACACTAAAGAACACAGTAAAAAGATAAAGTATCATGACGGAATATTTAGTCATAAGAGGCTATAGATATAGAGGGAATAAGCATAAGGATATAATTATGGTGAGACTAAGACTGTGATTAGAAATGGATGGGAATATGGACGACGTCAAAAAGCACAGAATAAATGGGTTTAGCTTACTGGAGCATTATGAGGCAGGCTTAGAATAATAGATGATATAAAAGATCTCGTTACAGGATGACTAGAAAGGATGAATGAGATCGTTAAGATAGGAAACTAGACATCAAATATTTCCATGATGCCTACATATGTGAAGCCAGTTGAAACTGGTAATATCATCATGCAGGCACTTCACAATATTAAGGATTGGGTCCTACTTCTCTTGAGATTAGAATTATTGAAACAAATCAATACAATGAGAAGGACTGTCATGCAACTTCGCATGCGAATACAACTTTATTGGGCCAGCGTCATTAAGCCAAAAGTAGGTCATTTGATCGACCTCTCATATAACATAATCAGTTCAATGCTTCGTACCAAAGCTTACGTTTTCTCTTGACGTATCTTTCCATCTCTTTCTTCACCATTGCAGATGCACATATAGTTACCTTCCCGTGTGTGGGAACCGGTCTGGTATGAGTTATTTGATTCATTCAGTTCCGCGAACTTAGGTGAGTCAAGTTAGACTGAGTTAATCCATAAAGGTTTTGTGGGACGATTTGCGTGACTGTGTGTTATCATCTGGTTGTACATATGGGAGGTAAGCTTTACGTTCGTTGAGTCCCACGTATTTTCATCCTTCCAGTCTTATCATATGAAGTCTCTGAATCTTCCAGTGTTTCTCTCGTTTGATACCTCTTTGCTCATCTTGTTCCAGGTGTCCACTACTCTGTTTTCCGTAGAAATTCTTCCACACGTTCCTCCGGACACATCACTTGCTTAATTTCCAATTACTCTCTCTTGATCTGGATTCTCTTTTGAGCTTATATTATGTCGTGGCCTCCAGGGAGTTTATGTGTAGTAATCATACGTATCTTGTATGTGAGAAGCTTGAGTCATTATGGAACTTTTTGCTGGTGTACCTCAAGTTTTATGTTATCTTAAAAAGATATGCTTTTCTGATATATCATGGACAGATGAAGAACACTGTGGGTGGTAGAATTCGCATTTGCTTACCTTAACTCTGGCGTACACAACTGTTGCCGCATACTTTAGCGCACACACTTGCTAACTGGCTATTTTGGCGTAGACAGCTGCTGATGGGCCACTATGGAGCACATAGTTGCTGGTTGGACAGTCTGGCTCTCAATGCTGTCCAGTCTGGAGCGCGCAGCTTCTACCTATCCACTCTGGAGCACATAGTTGCTGGCTAGACAGTCTGGCTCTCACATCTCTCAACAGTCCAGTCTGACTCACACAGGTGATATCTGGCCACCCTGGCGCACACAACCGTTGCCGGCCACTCTCCTGCAACTCCGTTTAATATAATTCGGGTTCACTCTGAGCAGCAGAAACATCTCATTCAACAAATTCTTTTTAAGGCTTTCCTTTGTCGATAAATTTTGGTCAGGCATCCTGCACAGCGCCAGAATAAAGTATTTCGCTTCCTCTCACCGTGTTGGAGGGAGGGGAAACTGCCGCCCACTTTACCTAAGAGGACCAAGACCTGGTCGTATCATTCTTCACAGAACAGCGAGGGTGGGGAACGAGTGACGCTGTTTTCTTTCATTCCTTGAGAATATTGGCCCATAGGTACAGTTTCAAAAATTCAAAGAAAAAGTTGAATGTCGGTTTACATATTTTCTTGGTGAGAAATTTCCCACACACACACACACACACACCTAGTCTTTAACTGTCATGTGTAATGCACCTAAACCAGAGGCCACCATCCACAGACAAGTCACACAGACAACTCGATGGTTTATCTTCACCGCTTTACTTACCCTGGTTCAGCCCACTGAAAGCGCGTCGCCCCTCATATACTACATCGATCCAGTTCGTTCTGTCCTGTGCTTGAGTTTCGTTCTTTTCTTTATGGGGTGGTTAGGGTGAAGAAGAAAGAGGTACATGAACAAGGGAAGGTGTAGTTTACAAATGGATGACGAATCACAGAGCATACAAGTGTATAGTGTCGGTTTTTTGAAGTTTGTGGGTGGTTTACTGGATACGCGATTTTGGTGCTGTATATCCCCTCGGCAGACTTGGTTTATATATGCAAGTTCTTTCTTGTTGGCTTAGAAAAGGGAAGCAGGTAAGGTAAGCTTAACTGTTTCCACCCATACGGATGGTGGAGGGATTGAAACCCTCTCGTTCTCCACTCTCAATGATTTAGAGCAAATTATCTCCCACCCTACCCATAGTCTTGACCAATGTGACCACTCTCCTAATACTCTGGATCTGTTTTTCACCTCTAGTCCATCCCTCTGTAATTCACAATCTCTCCCCAAATTGGTTCATCTGATCACACTCTCATAAACGTATCGCTTTTAATGTACCTCCCCTTCCAGCAGCCCCTTCTAAGCGTGAATATTGGCACCTCAACAAAATTGACTGGAATAACTTGAGCAACTTCTTTTCTGAATTTCCTTTGGTAAATTACTGTCTCTTATGTGGCGATGCATCTGTCTCAGCCAAACGCATAGCAGGGGTTATTTTTCGGGAATGGAAGCATTTATCCCGTCTTCCTCCAAGACGACTTCGTTTTCCAATCAATGATTCAACCGCTCCTGTTCTGAGGCTATTCAGGCATGGGATAAGGCATATCGGGTTTGGAAAAGCTCTCCTTCCTCTGACTACCATTCAGCTTTTATCACTGCCCGTAATCGCTGCAAGCGCGTTATCCGTGAGGTAAAGCGTTCCTTTATGCAAGGAAATGCATTTACCTCTCCTCTTCATCCAGTGGTAGGTCTTACTGGTCTTTAGCTACAGGCATATCTTACAAATTCAGTCATCTCTACCTTTCCTTCACTTTTCCTTTCTGACGGTACTATAGCTTGTCTCTCCCGTAGATAAAGCATCTCTTTGGTTTCCGTTTCTCCTCTAACTCCACCTTGGATGATTCTAACATTCATTCACCCATTGATGCTCCTCCTCCTACTAATCCTATGCTCCTCCTTGTAATTTCTTTTCGGACTCTCGGAAAAGCGCTTCTTTCTCTGAACACGAGTAAGGCTTATGGTCCTGATGGCATCCATCCCCGTGTACTGGGTGCGCCTCTGAACTTACACCTTGGTCGTCAGTTCCGTTTCTGTTTAAAACCCAAAACATTTCCTTCTTCTTGGATGCATGCGTTGATACACCTCATTCCTAAGAAGGGTGACCGTTGTGACCTCTTCAAGTATCGCCCTATTGCTTTGACATCAACCATTTTCAAAGTCTTTGAATCCCTCCTTAACTCCCATATCCTTAGACGCCTTGAGACTGACAGTCTTCTCTCTGATCACCAGTATGGCTTCCGTGAGGCGAGATCCACTGGTGATATTCTTCCCCATCATACTAATGTCTGGTCATCATCCCAGAAAGACTTTGGGGAGTCTTATGTATTTGCCCTTGACATTACCAAAGCTTTTGATAGGGTGTGGCATCAGGGTCTCATCTCTAAGCTACTCTCTTTTGGCATCTCTTCTTCATTTTGCTCCTTCATATAGAGCTTCTTCTCCGGCCGATCTATCTCTGTGGTTGTTGATGCATCAACCTCCCCTGTATTTCTCCGTCAACAGAGGTGTCCGTCAAGGTTCTGTCCTGTCCCTTACAATTTTTATCCTTTTCCAACGATTTCCTCATATGCTGATGACTCAACACCACATTTACTCACATCCTTCAATTCTCCCTCTTCTCTCACTCTATATGTATCTCTTGTTGACACAGCTTCCTCAATAAACTCAGACTTGGATAGGATATCTCGGTGGGGTAGACGAAATCTAGTCAAGTTTAATGCCTCCAAGACCCAGTTTCTACTCATCTGTCAAACGAAAACTCTTCACAGCTCTCGTTTCTTTTTTGACGGTCTGTAATTCACCTCTTAATTCAGTGAACATATTTGGCATTACTGTAACCCTCTTTCTTTCTTGAAAATCTCACATTACATAAATAGCTAAGTTTACCTCTAAGAAAATGGATGTCTTGTTTAGATGTCGAAACTTCTTCCCTCCTGAAAAGTCCTTTCGTTTGTACAAAGGATCAACTACTCCTTGTATGGAGCACTGCACTTACATCTGGGGTGGTTCTAGCTGTACATCTTCACTTGACTGAGTTAAGTCGAAAGCGGTCCGACTTATAAACTGTCTCAGGCTAACTTCCAAACTTGTACCCCCTTCCCCTACGCCGCAACGTTGGTTCACTTTCTATAAGTATTACTTTGGTTTTTACACCCGAGAGGTGGCTGCTTGTGTGCTCCCCAAGCAATACTTGGAAAGCTGCTGCGTCACATGATTACTGTGTGGCCGTTGGCAATTTAAGGGTGGTCCGTTTTGACTACTGTTTCTTTCCTTACGCGTCAAAACTGTAGAACTCTCTACCTTCTCATGTCTTTTCCAATAACTATGACTTAGCATATTCTTAAAAAAACAGATGTTTCACTTCCTCCAAAATTTGCAAATACTTTCCCGTGTCTTATTTTTTCTTTTTTCATGATTCTCTCTTCATTTCAATTAAGATCCGGCCTTGATGTAGTCTCTTGTCCGTGACTGGAGCCTCCAACATAAAAAAAAAGAGTTAAGCAATGTCCATTTTGTGCGTCGATGCAGGCAAGTGCAGGAAGGGAGGCAGGTGGGGAAAGCGTCGGGGACTCGGGCGCTCATGACCTGGAAGTGTCCTGTTCTCTAGACATTTTTTCTTCCTCCTCACTAGTGAGATTTTTCAAGTCACTGTACTTCTTATGTTTACGCTAATGTGGTTAATGACAATAAACCTTCAAGAAAAACTGGCATCGCTGTACTGTGTTAAGGTGTGCTTGGCGGGGGCTGGGGAATGCCCTATTTTCTCGCCTGTAACACGGCCGCTTAAGTGTTCTCTACGGCACTTATCGCTGAAGCTCCTCTTAGTGCTTTAAGGCTCCTCAGGAACCAAGGATGTTCCATATTTGTACTACTGTTGAGGTCTTAGATATGTCTACAGTTTGTATCTCTGCTGTATTCCAGTTTCTGCCAGTCTTCGTGTTGCATTTTTCAAGCATATGCCAACTGGTTTCGTCTCCCGTCGGTCATGTTGTTCTTCAGTGTTTCTGAAGTATGGTTACTTCTTGTTTCCAACGGATCACAATGGCCTAGGTCGTGTCCTCTGCAGCTTCAGCATGCGTGATTTGCGGCAAGGGGAATGGGATATGCAGAGTAGATGAGGATGGTGAGGATCATAGCGTTCACCGTGTGTAATTTTGCCTCCCTGGAAAAAGCCAGAATCTGTGCAGATTGAACATAACCGCTTTCCCTTTACCATGGTGAAGTTTGCTCCCCTAAAAGTATCTTAAGACCTCTAAATTTATTTTTTTCAAGGTAAGTGACGACCATCAGAGATCCTCGTATAAAGAAACGCCCTTGTTTCGATATTGTTGGTGTATATAACATTCCAAGTAAGTATCATCAAGAAATATATGTGGTCAAACATATGTGGTCAAACAGAAATGAAGTGAGGAAAGAGATCTAGCCAGCACAGGCGCAGCAGTAGAGCTGAATCAGAGTCTTGTGGATTTTTCAGATACATAAGATCATAATCAAATGATCGACTGGAACAGGGACAATTTTGTACCTGACACCTGACGTAGTCTAACAGACTGATTGTGGAATCCTGTTTGATACATAACATAAAATAACGCTGTGCACTTTAACAATGGAATGTATAGATTGGGTAACGTGTTAACAAATTCCACTCACAGTCTACTAAAAATAAGAACAACAGTATCGGACGGTAGTCTGGCCTGATTTCATGTGGGGTTGGGTCGGGCACCTTATTCCTCAAGTGCTCGTAGTCAGGTGCAGCTAATAGCAATTTTCTTCTTTTGTTTTCCATATAAACTTTCATGATTTATTGTCTTGCTGAAAAAGTCTTGGGGAAAAGGCGAAAGCTTGGGCACCGACAGCCGGTGCACAGCTCTTCCTCCCGCTTCTGGTTTAGGCTAGGGTAAAGCACTGAGAATACAGTGCTGTCAAAGAAAAAAAAAAAAAACTTTCCACACCAAAAGAAGTCCATCATTTCCTAGCTACTGGAACTATTTCAGCTTTGGGGTTGCGAGAGCTCTCGGGCGTTCCTGGGTAACACCAACGACTCCGTCTCAGCAAGGGGTCCTGGGGTAGTTATATAAATAAATCTCACGGCCGTCGAGCGCAATCACAACAAAATAAGTGACGGCACTCGGATATTCTTTCACAACTCACTGCTTCGATTTTGTTTTTCTTTTCTCATCATTTTTATGTAAACCGGACCTAACCATATACCCAGGTGTAGAAGGCCCGGGTATGGTGAGGGAATACATTGTCTGGGCGGTGGTGGTTGTGTTGTCTGGTTGCTGGCAGTCCTGGTGACACATGATATGCCCAGCCAGGTCCGTCAGCCAGACCAGCTGACGCTGTAACACATGTTTCTGCCTTACCCGGCGCGCCACCCAGCAGACTGCGCCTCAAGGTGGAAGTACATCTCTCGGGCATCACGTCGAACATGGCCAACATTTTTTTTGTTAATCTATATATACATTTACTTAGTTATTCGTTTCCGTACCTACGAGCTGCGGCTTTGTGGTATAGTGGTGTTCAGATAATGTGGAGTCTGGGCGAAATAACCATACGAATAACCACATAACTGCAATCAAGTAGTAGACAGTGCTAAGGAACAAGTCCAACCTACACTTGGATTAGGACCAATGAGGCTTCCTGTGTTTACTGTTTGCCTGAGTGACTCCACAAGACCTTGGCACGAGCTTCGCTAGCCACTCTAAGAGCCAGGCTTGCGACGCATTGTTCCTCCTCCTCCTCCTCCTCCTCCTCCTCCTTCTCCTGGGAATAAGCCAAGGCTGAGTTTCTAGAATTTATTTTCCAAGTTCGTTGTTGCCTTCTTTCTGAGGTATTCCCTGTCTTTGGGTCTTGAGAAGTGAGTCCTTATCTTTTTTCAGCTGGTTTCAAAAAAACTGTTTTTGGGATGTCCTTGAAACATCGGCTTTGGTAGTGGCGCTTCCGGAGGTTCTGTGTTCTGCTTTTGGCGGTGGTGACACTACCCACCTTTTACTGACTACGTGCATCAACTCACTGTCGACCTCCGAGTCTTTCTCCTTAGCTATTTCTCCCATCCTAGGCCTTTTCTCTCTTTGTCTCTTCCTTCCTCCATTTCTATTGTTCTCTCTCTCCCTTCGTTTCCTTTTTCCCTCTTGCTCCCTCCCCTCTCTCACGCGCCTCTCTCTCTCTCTCTCTCTCTCTCTCTCTCTCTCTCTCTCTCTCTCTCTCTCTCTCTCAGCAGTAGTTGATAATTCGGGAACTTTGGCAACCAGTTACCAAGAAGTCGCCACTTCACATAACAACTAGTGCAGCTTAGTATTCAGTACGGAGCTTATGGAAAATACGAATTCTAAAGCACTTACGGAGTCAGTGTTCCCCTGAGAGAACTTCAACATCAACTTCAAAGACATTCCGAAGAAGTTGAGGAAAATGAATTCAACTAAATCTCTTGACACAGAACTATTCCCCTTTTCTTCATCTTAGAATCTTGAAAACTGTATAAAGAAAGACAACTGACCATATGGCACCGACGTTCAACATATCCTCGAAGCAGGACATTGTGCCCAGCGACTGGAAGGTAGCCAATGCAAACACTATATTTGAGAACAGAAATGACAGAAAGCAGCCTGGCAACTTACAAATCTATGAACCCGACTTCTGTTGTAGGCTAACTTCTTCAGTCAGATATCAAAGTCAGGATCGTGGAATTTCTGATACCCGACACACATCATGGATTTAGAAGCACTGATCCTCATCCATCTAGCCATCAAGAATTCTACAGTAATCTGTTCTTGTTCTATGGACCAGTCAGATCGCTCGACACACATATCTTAGATTTCAAGAAGGACTTCGAGAGAGTAAATTGATGAATAAAATCAATTCCCTAGGAACAGTGGACAATGTTTTGATTGGCAGGAAGACTGGCAGCAGAACTGGTGCAAAGAAACTGTCATGTGAATGATTCGAACTCCAGTTACCAGTTCTGTTGCCAAGGGTTCAACATCTCTTCCGATAGCTTTCATAAAATACATTAATGATGTAAATGTTGGAAAGTGAAATTTAATACCAAAGTCTACAGATGACATAGAAATCGTTGAAGCTGTATTTAATAGGTCAAGTGGTTAGCATTACTGACTATGAGACGCGGGCAAGGGCGAGCCCACCAAACCCTCACCCAAGTTCGAATCTTGGGTACGGGAGTCACCCCGCAACCAAGCCACGCATTCAGTTTTCCCTTTGGGGTTGGTCGATAAGCATATATTACACACACACACACACACACACACACACACACACACACACACACACACACACACACCTCTCTTCCATGGTGAGGAAAATATATATATATATATATATATATATATATATATATATATATATATATATATATATATATATATATATATATATATATATATATATATATTACATATATATATATATATATATATATATATATATATATATATATATATATATATATATATATATATATATATATGTTCGATGTGCTGTCAATGGATTGAACCAGGGCATGTGAAGCGTCTGGGGTAAACCATGGAAAGTTCTGTGGGGTCTGGATGTGGAAAGGGAGCAGTGGTTTCGGTGCATTATTACATGACAGCTAGAGATTGAGTGTGAACGAATAGGGCCTTTGTTGTCTTTTCCTAGCGCTACTTCGCACACATGAGGGGGGAGGGGGTTGTTATTCCATGTGTGGCGAGGTGGCGATGAGAATAAATAAAGGCAGACAGTATGAATTATGTACATGTGTATATATGTATATGTCTGTGTGTGTATATGCATGTATACATTGAGATGTATAGGTATGTATATTTGCGTGTGTGGACGTGTATGTATATACATGTGTATGTGGGTGGGTTGGGCCATTCGTTCGTCTGTTTCCTTGCGCTACCTCGCTAACGCGGGAGACAGCGACAAAGGAAAATAGAATAAAAAATGAATAACATAAAATGAAAATATATATATATGTGTGTGTGTGTGTGTGTGTGTGTGTGTGTGTGTGTGTGTGTGTATACAAATGCCATTTAATGCCGGAAAATGGCTAGTAGAGCAAACAAAAACCACATAAAAAGATCAAAATGAAAGGGATAACCCTCACAGGTGCATC